>NC_046161.1:73462913-73539789 GCF_011064425.1 Rattus rattus | reverse complement strand
GACTAAGCCACTACGTAAAAGACTATACATGGACTGACCTGGACTCTGACCTGTGGTAGCAATGAATATCCTGGCCGCACCAGTGGAAGAAGCCCTGGTTATAGTTGAACCCCCCAGTAGACTTCTAGACTGTTGGGGAGAAATGACAATGAGGAGAGGTTGGGAGGAACACTCATAAGCAAGGGGGAGAGGGAGGGGGATGTTGCCGGAAGCCGGAAAGGGAATAACTTTTCAGAAATGTATATAAGAAATACTCAAGTTAATAAAAAAAAAAAAAACAAAAAAGAAAAAAAAAACAAGATTTTGTTCATGATACATGGTATTACCTGTTTAATAGAAAAAATTATTTGTAATTTTAAAACAAAATAGTCATCTAATTGTTCTAAACATTCTTTTTTTTAATCTTTATTAACTTGAGTATTTCTTATTTACATTTCGATTGTTATTCCCCTTCCCGGTCTCTGGGCCAACATCCCCCTAACTCCTCCTCCTCCCCTTCTATATGGGCTTCCCCTCCCCATCCTCCTCCCATTACCACCCTCCCCCCCAACCATCACGTTCACTAGGTGTTCAGTCTTGGCAGGACCAAGAGCTTCCCCTTCCACTGGTGCCCTTACTAGGCTATTCATTGCTACCTATGCGGTTGGAGTCCAGGGTCAGTCCATGTATAGTCTTTAGGTAGTGGCTTAGTCCCTGGAAGCTCTGGTTGGTTGGCATTGTTGTTCATATGGGGTCTCGAGCCCCTTCAATCTCTTTCAGTCCTTTCTCTGATTCCTTCAACGGGGGTCCCATTCTCAGTTCAGTGGTTTGCTGCTGGCAATCGCCTATGTATTTGCTGTATCTAAACATTCTTTATGGTAAGAACTGCCCCATATGAGGCACGGCTTTGCTAGCGACTAGCTGTCGTCCGCAGCTGCACCTTCCCTCGCAGCAGCTGACTCCACAGTAACTATGTACAGCTGGAAGGCAACGATCAAACATGCAGACATGTTAGAAGAGACGCAGCAGAACTCGGTGGAGTGCGCTACTCAGACACAGAAGGACAGCGTAGAAAAGGATTTTGTAGCCCATATCAAGAAGGAGTTTGACAATAAGTACAACCGCACTTGGCACTGCATTGTGGGGTGGAACGTCAGTGGTTGTGTGACATATGAAACCAAACACTTCATCTACTTCTATCTGGGTCAGGTGGCCATTTTTCTGTTCAAATCTGGTTAAAAGCATGGACTGTACCAAACCAGTGATCCACCCAGAAACAAGAACTGCATCCTAAATTCCAAACACCAGAGACTGAGTCTTCAGCCTTGCTAAGGGAACATCCCGTTTTCATCTGTTGTGTTTTGTACAGGGCATTGTTCTCTGTACAAGTTTGTGGTTATAAAATTAGTAAAACAGCTTACATTTGTATTTAGTTTCTAGCCCATACTTCTGTCCCTCAATTTTTACTCCCTTAGGTCACTCCTTTAAAAGTAAATCTGTTGGAAATGGAAAAGAAAGACCTGCCCCAAAGCAGACATTTAATGCTGTCACGTCTTTAAACTTTATGCTGTCACGTCTTTAAATTTGCCAATAATCAAAAAGAAGTTATAATTTCATACCATGAGAAAGCCCGTCAGGAAGAATTCTGTACATTTTTCTAATTAGGAAAGTAGCTCAAAATACATATTCTTGATATTACTGTATAGTACAGCTGAAACCTTTGGAAACTCTGTGGTTGTCACTAGATCACACACAAGTCCTAGTGATATCACTAGATTGCACCCATGTCCTAGTGGTTGCCACTAGATGACACACGTGTCCAGGTGGTCATCAGTAAATCACACACATGTTCTAGCCCTTATGTGGACACGGGACTTACAAGTAATTTGGACCGTTTGTTCACACATGGTTTAAAGAACCACAAGGACACAGAACACAGTGGCTCCAGACCACAGGTATTTTGTAATCACTTAAAACAGATTTACCAATGGGTATTTCTCAATTTCTTTTTGTTTTTCCAGAGCAACTGTTGGCTTCTACGTGCCCAATAACATTTAATTTTGCTTACTAATTTGTCCTTTTGGGGAGATCACTATGTTAGCCACCGTGAAGAATTACAAAGGAAATCAGATTTCCAAAGTTCAGTTGAAGACATGCACACATTTTCGGAAAACCTTCCACAAATTCGGAATGAATGTGGAAGAATAGAGAAAGAGCAACTGAGACAAAGGAGATAGCTCAATAAAATGGGGAGCAGGACTGGGTATGTAACTATGAGGTAGGGGACTGCTTGTGTTTCATTCTTGTAAGGTTTTAGGACAAGTATGGATTATTTTTACTCTTAAGTCTATGCCTTCAGTAATATATTAATCATTTTTATCATGAAACTCAGCTCTTATCTTCCAAAACAGTCAGTTAAATCAAAAGTACATAGTACCCTGGTTATCTGTCCTTTCTTCAGTCATGAGAGTTTGGATTTGAGTCTACCCAAGGGGGTCACTGAGTCCATGAAGAGTAAAGTTGCTGAACTTTTCTAGAAACTTTAGAGTTTCAAACTTACCACGTCCACAGCCTTTGTGGACACCAAGCTTGCTTAAATCTACTAGTCTGCGAGATATCTCTCGTAAATTCTTACAGAACAGTGTTGAGTAACAGCTGACTCCTCTGAGAAAGTGCTGAGCGTGTGTTCTGCAATGGTGGTTGCTTTTGGAAGTAGAGGAGTCTTGGTGTGTGTGTGTGTGTGTGTGTGTGTGTGTGTGTGTGTGTGTGTGTGTGTGTGTTGGTTTCTTGTGAGAAGGATTTTACCTCCTCTTCTCCTACTCCATGTAATCTTGCCATCATATCTTCTTACTGGAAATACTCCTCAATGAAGCAATGAGCAGAGTTCAGGATTTATGGTCACAATTCACATTTGTTAAAGAATAAGTTCAACTCTCCCCAGCATGCCACCTCTGCTTAGCACAAAATGTTAAAAGTGATTTTTGTAGGTAAACTGATTCAAAACAAGTACTTCAAGTGAATTTCTATTTTAGCACTGGAATTCAAAATTCATCCTGTTCTGATTGGGTTTTTCTGTCTAGGGTTCCATAAAGAAGCACCTGTGATACTCAATTATTTCTGCCCCTCTCCTCTCCTCCTACCAATGATGTGAATACTTGGAGTCTTGATGAAGTTTTAAATGATCCCTGGAAATATCCCATCTCTCAGTTTGAGAATGAGAGATTTAGTAAATAAAAATATGAGATGTCACTACAATGTCCAAAGGTAACCTTCTGGAAACATGTTGCTACTAAGACTCCTGTAGTCTAGAGGACAGATAGCTTCTCTCCTCATTTCCCATCACAGGGAGGCTGTGTTGAGAACCAGGCTTACTGGACACAAACTTTTCTCCACAGAAAGCAAGGGAGAAGGTGCAATAGATGTGACTCACTTTGCTGATCATGGAAACCAGCAGCTGTAAACCCCATCAAACTACGGTCAGCCTGAGTCAGCCATGCTTGCCTGGACCTTGCACATGCTGTAGTCCTGCTCACGTGAACTGTGCATAGGCCATGAGAGGGTCATGTAGCCACAGTTGAGCTTATGGCCTATGGTGCACTAAGCAGGTGGCAAGAATGAACACAAACAAAGCAATGTGGAAAGGGGATAATGGGCCACCCCAGTGGTAGGTAATGAAGGAAAGATTCTCTTTATTCCAGAGTATTGATTCACTTTTAAGTAAAAGACTTTTTGAAAAATGGGTATAGTTACACTGACTTAAAGCCTCCAGTATAGTCCCATACCAATCAAGGGATGCACTATGCTCCTGAGGTCATTCAATGTATTGTGGAATCAAACAGAACTGCAATGCACTTACTGCCTGGTATTATCTTAAGCATGAAAACATTACAAAATATTATTTTATTAGATGTTGTATAGTTATTCTTATTAGTCTATTCTGTCTATCTTACTTATTCCATCTAAAAATGTTGGAAGAAATCCATTCCAAAGAATATGGAACTCATGTGTTACTAAAGCTGGTGTAAGCAGGACAGCCATTAGAGCTCCTTTGCTCCTAGTAAGGCAGATTGTAGGTTTTCTCAGTGTTTACCTTTTGGAGAAGTCCCTATGATTGCAAATTAAAAAATAGATTGCTTCCAAGTGATTGGTTTGTAAGATTAAGAATATTGGATATTCAAGTTCAATGAGATTATATAATTCATTTTGAGCTGATTTTTTTGAGAGAAATACTTGCCTAGGCAAAATTTTCAAAAGCCAAAAGTGCTTTTCAATTGTTAATTAAAAGTTTATGTTCAAAAGTCTCAGCTACAATGTCTATCTCCTAGAGTCTTTACAGTTGTCACATTCTTGTAAAATGAATAGTCCCTTTTTGCTACAGAATTTGAGTATATCTATTGCAGATATAACAAGCATGTTCTCATTGATTTTTCAAGAACATAGCACAACATTCTTCACATACTGGAGCCTCTAAACTATGTATAAACAAGCAAGAAATGTACAGAAATGCCTCAAACCACATGATGACACACACCTATAACCTCAGCTACCAACAGATGTTGAAGCAGAAGAATCTTTAATTCAAATTTAAGACCCATGCTATAGCTTTGTGCTACAGCACTTGCTAGCATGCATGTGGCCCTGAATCAATACCCAGTATCCTAACACAGTTAGAAACCTATGACTCAGTCTTGGAAAATCCATTGCCAGTCTTAATTGAGCTAAATGTCATTTAAAAAATCTGAAATCATTACCACATACATATTATATTTTAAAAAGAATTTGAGTGCATAGAAAACTGATGGGAAAGGAAGTTTCCACACCCTTTTCTCTGGTTCCTCTGCTGCTTATTTTGTATTAACCATTGTATTTTTGACCACACTCAGAAGTTAACATCAGCACCACTGTGAACACCGGCACAAACATTTCCATCGGTTTCTCACTAATGCCCATACCCTATTACAGGAAATCCCATTCACTGTGGAATGGCATTTCCTTATTCTTTTCCAGTGTGGTGCTTTTTGTTATTTTTGAAGACTATTAGCTGCTTTGGGGAATGCAGGGAGAAAACTACAGAAGAAAAATTTCCTTATTAACACACACATAATAGGGAGGAGATTAAGAAAAATATTTATGATGCTGGTCTTGATCACTTGATTAAAGGGGTGCTTGCCTGTGTTCTCCCTTGCAAAGTTACTACTTTGTGATTCTTTGTTCCATGGAAACAATCCAGCCAGTCTGTTTCACTGGAGGGGATGGATGCTTAACGCCACTGCTGAAGGGAGTAGTCCTTATTTACAGTAGCTGGAGGTTTTTTGTAAGGAAAAAAGAGGCTCTATTCACCATCCCCCCATTTTTATTAAAATAAAATTTGTATCAAGGTAGTTTAATGTATTTTTATTTCTATTGTTCATTGATTACTCAGAGTCCTCATATCTAAAAAATTTAGACCATTTGACTTGTTTATTGTTTTCTAACCTATTTGATATGATAACATCATTTTAGTAGGGTTTTTTTTTTAGGGGTGTGTTACAAGATACTCTAGACTTATCTTGTATATTGAGTACTAGTGTTAGACCAGCTGCATACTCAAGCAACTAGTTACTGCTCTAACAAGAAACTTGGAAATCATATTAAAAAGAAGGAAAAGAAATGAAAATAAAGAGAATAGAAGAAATTAGAAAATATAAAAGCTAAAATCAAATTAAAAATAGAAAAATTATAGGACCAAAAGCCATTTCTTTGGAATAATCATACATAGGAAATCTTTTTTTTTCAAACTTTCAGCACAATAAACTGCTAGGCTATCAACATAAAAATAAAAATGCATAAGTACACACAATTAAAAAATGACAAGAAAATAGCTATCAAAACAAATGCTTATTGAAGTGATGAAGGCAACTTTGACAATTTATGCAAACCAATGTGAAAGCACAGATTAAATGGATACTTTCCTGGAAAATACAAGTTATCCAAATCAATCACAGTAAAGCCAGATCTATAAAGACCAATTGCTATATAAAACAGAGAGAAAGATCCCCCACCATCCCCATAAAGGAAACTGAATTACAGTAAAAAAGGTAAACAGAGAAATCAACATTGACACCTGTGAGATACACAGTAAACACATATGCTACAACATATCTATTTGATTTAATATGGGCACCATATGTTCTATAGATTAGAATGTACACATTTGTAATAATAATAATAATGATGATAATAACAGTAATAATAATTCCTAATTCTTTTCATTTCACTTATTCTGTGGGTATGTATGTGGACCTGTTTGCCTCTGTGCACATATATGTGCAGGTGTGTGTGTGTGCAGGTACATGTGTGTGGCGTGTGTATGCATGTGTGTGTGTGTGTGTGCAGGTACATGGGTGTGGTGTGTGTATGCATGTGTGTGTGTGTGTGTGTACATGTTTTTCACCTCAGTTAAAAGAATTTATCTTTTGAGATTATACATTATTCCCCAGTTCCATTTTCTCCCTCTAAACCTTCCCATATGCCCCTCATTCCTGTATTCTGTTTCTTGAGATACAGGACCTCACTGATTTGGCTAGATTGCTAGTGAGCAAATCTCAGAGGCTCTCCTGTCTGTCCCCTAGTACTGAGCTTATAGGTCTGTGTCTCTGTGTCAGACTTTACACATGAATGATGAGCTTTGGGCTTGTGCTGCAAGTTCTTAACCAACTAAGCATCTCCATAGCCAGTCCTTTCCTCTTTTGCTAAGTGGGGTCTAAGCTCATATTTACTGAATAAACATGACAACTCATGTAATCTTCCTTCTATTGCTGACTGTACAGGTTGCTCTATAGTTTTTCCTTCTAAAGTAAATGCTTTGTTAAATACCCTTACATGAAGATCCTTGGAGGCCATAGATACTTATTCTAGAAGACTCAGAGGTAACTCATGGAGATGAGGATTATAAAACTCTCTCAGGAAATGATACAATGTACAACTTAGTGAAAAAATACTGTTCTTAGCTTCTAAAGTTATGCATTGGAAAGGATTGACTCAAATGAGTATGAACACCATTCTTTAAACTTTCTAATAAACTTTCCAAGTTCAAGAATGCAACTGATGCGCTTCCGAGGAGCCATTCTTTCAGAAAGGCATTTTATCTACTGAGAAACATTAAATATCACATTTCTGAAGCATAATATCAGTCATGTGTAACAATCTGCAATAATTTTAGTCCATTAATTCAAACAAAGAACAAAAACATTTCAGGATACTTTTAGTCCATGAGAAGCATATTTTAAAATGGAACTATTGAGTCATGTTATAAAACTGGCTTTATTAGTCATTTGACTACTTGACTAGTATTACAAAATTACCATCTTCTAATTATTATTATTATTATTATTATTATGATGATGATGATGATGATGATGACACCTAGAGTTTGTGTTACTATGGTATTAACATTCACATTGATATTAGAAATTTCACTCCTATTTGTTAATTGGAATATTGCATGAAATTTAACAATTGTCTTATTTTACTCAGGAATCCATAATAGTTGCATGGTTTGTATTTATGCATGTGCATATATATATACACACATATATATATATATGCTTGGTATGCAAGTATGTATATATTTCTGTGTTTCTGTGTTTACTATTGCTCAACCATGTAGAGGAAAATATGCCTTGTTGTTCATTTAAAGCTCGTCTCTGATGTGACAGCAGTCACATAATCCTTTACAGAATTTTCTATCTCCTTGCCTAAGCAAGAGTGAGCAAAGAGTTGCAGTGTCATGACTTATTGGTGTAGGGGAAATGGTGGCATTTAAACTATGCCTTGCTGTATGCTGCCCGGGATTCAGTGGGACTGTCAGACTGTGCAGGTGAGCATGGATTGATGGATCTTGCCAGTAGGGATGAGTACTACTTCCGTCTTCTTCCAGAATCTGTAGCAGATCACACTGATGTCCCTCTCCTCTAAAGGATAGGCCATCTACAGACTCAGTTTCCCTTTTGTTGCTTTCAGACCTGACACATACTCTGGGTAGTTTTGCAGGCAGTCTGGATCACTGGAAGCCCTGTTGGCTCTCCTGTGAGAACATGCACACCATTTAGGAAGTTAAGGAGATTCAGGAATGCCTACAGATTCTCTCCTCATCTGATGAAGCTGGTCAGTTCTCCTTGATAATTTGGAATATGTTGGAACTTGGCTGTCTGTACAGTGCTTCTTGAAAACCAGACTGTGCAGCTGAGCATGTGTTCCTACTCTCTGCCATTCCGCTCTGTTTTAGTTATTTAACACATTCAGATAGACATGGGAAATCAGAGGTCTCACTATAGTACTACTGGGCATCCATTCCTCTTCCTCATCCATGATAAATCAACTTGCAATGACCATGAACACTAACAAAAAGGGGGGTACAACACAGATTGCATTTTATTGTGATGCATTACATTTCCATGAATAATATAAAGGGCTATGTCCATTCAGTGCCCTTTTATTTCCTCCTTATCAGAAAAATAAATGTAGAACAGGAAGATAGTTCAATGGTAGAGGGCTTGCCTAGCAAGTATGAGGCCAGAAATTCAATGCAAACGCTGAAAAGCTACTGAGTGAGTGAATGAGGATGAGTGAATAAATCTGATAGGTAGTACTCATCCCTACTGGCAAGTGAAAAGGAAATCGTAACCCTGCTATTTATTCATATGCATTCTGGGAGTCAGTGAAAATAAACAATGTGCCCATCTTACTAATTAATTACCAAGCTACATGACCATTATTCTTATTAAACATAATAGTTAACTATAATATTCAGTGTAAATATTGTCCTTTGTATTGACTATATTTAATATAAAGACAATGCTTACCAAACTTGAATTCCTACAACTCCCAACATTTGGATGCAAAAATATCACTTTACCAGCCAGAAGTTTCAAAAGATCTAAACTGTCAACACTGTGTTAAAAAACCAGATGACTGAAATTTTGTGAGATTTATTTAAAGACCTTTGCATAATACACCCTCGAAATTTTACCCAGGCCCCCAGAACTAAATACTGAAATCCTTCATGGAAGAATTCTCTTAAAATGGGGTCCGCACAAATGAAAACCTTCTATTTCACGGCTTGCACTCTCAAATCATCAAGTTTACTCACATCTTGGAACATTTAAACAAGAATGTGGCTGGTGCCTCACAGAAAAGAGAGGCGCCAACTGAATGCTGAAGAATCTGGGGTCTGTCACTGAACTGTGCCACCACAACAGAGCCCCACGCCAAGCCCTTAAAAGCCCCATCACCTTTTGCTTAGGGTGTCTCCTGACTAGCTTGGTAGTTTGAAGGCACAGGGGTATGGAGTCTAACAAAGATGTAAAGGAAACAAAGTAAACACTCACAATAAAATAATGAAAGTATCTGAAAAAATGATCTTTATATGGATTTTTCTTTATTTTGATACTAATAATCATTCTTTACTTGTCCCATATCATTCCTCATTAGCCATATGTATTGGGATAACTTTTCATAAGCTATATATGTTGGTACAAACTTCATATAAATAATTACTTTTTCACAAGCTATGTGTGTTGGTATAACCAAAGACATGAGTGGAAACGTTAGGGGTTGGACCATCTTCAATTATTTCATTCTGGAAACTGAATTCAAAATATATGAAAATCCCAGGAGAAAAATATATTGAGGGGGGAAACTAAAGATGTATGCAGAAGCCAGGAAAAATCAGAGAATTGCTAGAATGATCACTAACTTATGAAGTCATGATTGCAACCACCTTTAGACCATATTGAAATATTCAAATTGGAGTGTTTTAAGATTCTAAAGCTATGAGGTATTGATGTCATAACATATTGTGCTCTGCAAAAATTACATGCAACATTCTAGGGTGTTTTCTTAAAATTTCTACATCTGTGACCAGAAAAGAAGCTTTACTCTAAGGACTTAACTTTTAGAATGGAAGAAAGTTATGCCAGAATAGCATGGGGTTTTCAAACACACAGATAAGTTTTGGTGACACTTTAGCTATGTGGACATCAGCTAGAACTGGTCTTTAGATATCTTATGCCACAATCCTCTTCCCGCTCATGCTAATTCACTGAACATGTCCTTTGAGAGTCAAGGGGTACACGCCATTTTGAGAGCTGTCTGCCATCTGATTATTTACACTCTGTAAGTAAGGCAATTGCATCATTGATCATTTAACAATTCTTGTAAACGTAATCATTTATGTTCTCTTGGCCTCTCTTTCCCAACGTCTGAGATTTCTTACAGGTTTCATTCTTACAACCTGTATATGCAATCAGTAAGTAGAGACAAAAATCTCCCAAAACTCAGTCTGCTAGTTATAAGAGTAAACGATGATAAGTAGTGTAAAGTCAACAGTCCCCTTCTTGTCATGAATGGGCAATTAATGCTGACAAGTTCCAATCAGGAGGGACTGTACTAGAAGGTCCCAAGGCAAGATGTTTCTACATTTAGCATATATTAAATGCTATTTAATGTGTTAAAAGATATTTAATAATTGCCTCTTGCCCAATTTATTTTCTTAGACCACAAATTAAATCCCTACTGTTGCTAAATTTAGAAATTAAATAGATTTAGAGGGCCTCTGATTTCATATCAGCGATTATTAATCTAAGCATTTTCCCTATTCCAAAACAAAACTTCTGCAAACCCAAATGCAACAAACTTTGTTACATTTGGTAGAGAATAAAATCTTGGCTAGGGGAGGCACCTACCTGGAATACAGAGAGTGATAAGTAACTGCAAAGAGACACAGGAATTGTTCTGAAGATTATCTGGAATATGTGCCACCAAATGTCATGTAAGTTGAGGGAAAGATTAAAGTGATTTTCAAAGATGATGGGCAGTTTAAATGGGGTACACAGGCATGAAAACTGATATAACAGGGCCAATTATGACAATTTAGGATAAAGGGTATTTAAGAGTAGGAGACTTAGGATAAAGAGGACATGTAACTTAAATACAAAGAAGTCCTTTCTCCAAGAAGCTATGGTATTCTAAATACAAATACACTTAAAATGCAGCCCTGGTGTCTTAGTCAGGGTTTCTATTCTTGCACAAACATCATGACCAAGAGGCAAGTTGGGGAGGAAAGGGTTTATTCACCTTACTTCCACATTGCTGTTCATCACCAAGGGAACTCAGGACTGGAACTCAAGCAGGTCAGGAAGCAGGAGCTCATGCAGAGGCCATGGAGGGATGTTGCTTACTGGCTTGCTTCCCCTGGCTTGCTCAGCTTGCTTTCTTTTAGAACCCAAGACCACCAGCCCAGGGACAGCACCAACCACAATGGGCTGGGTCCTCCCCCTTGATCAATAATTGAGAAAATGCCTTACAGCTGGGTCTCATGAAGGCATTTCCACAACGGAGGCTCCATTTTCTGTGATAATTCCAGCTTGTGTCAAGTTGACACACAGAACTAGCCAGTATACTTGGGATGATGTTAAAATAGAGATATGTAAGAAAAAATGGAGAAGTCTACTGTTCCAGCTGGACATTGATAGAACAAATAGGTACAAATTACTGACCATATAAACCAGAAAGGGTGTGATCTGCCATGCTGAATAGGCCATGTACTTGCCATAGTCATTTAACACTGGTATCTTCTCTGATGGATTTTATCATTATCTAACCAATATGTTTTGTCTCATTGGGTCACCTTATTACTTTTTCTAGCAATGTCTGCATTTCTTTCTTTAAAAGAAAGTTTATCAAAATTATTTATTAATTCAGTTTGCATTTCAATATCAGCCTCCACTCCTCCCAGATCCTTCCCTCATTCCTTACCCCCTTCTCCTTTGAAAAGGGGGAGCCCAGGGCTGGAGAGATGGCTCAGCGGTTAAGAGAAGAGGGAGTATTCTCTCTCTAAGTATTGCCTGCCCACATTAATTATTAACTCCCCTCCCCAAACATCTGCACATCAACTCACTGCAGGACTAGGCACATCCTGAAGCCAGATAAGGCAGGCCAGTTAGGGGAAGAGGTCCAAAGGCAGGCAGGCAGGCAGGCAGGCAGGCAGGCAGGCAGCAGGCAGCAGGCAGCAGGCAGGCAGGCAGGCAGGCAGGCAGGCAGGCAGCAGGCAGGCAGGCAGGCAGCAGGCAGACAGGCAGGCAGGCAGGCAGGCAGGCAGCAGCAGGCAGCAGGCAGCAGGCAGCAGGCAGCAGGCAGCAGGCAGCAGGCAGCAGGCAGCAGGCAGCAGGCAGCAGGCAGCAGGCAGCAGCCAGGCAGGCAGGCAGGCAGTCAGGCAGGCAGTCAGGCAGGCAACTGATTCAGGAACAGCCTCCACTCCTGATGCTGGGGGACCCTCATGAAGTCAAATCTGTTCATTTGCTACATATGTGTAGGGGGTCTAGGTCCAGCCAGAGTTCTCTCTCTTGGTTGATGGTTCAGTCTCCCGCAAAAGCCCAGGTCAGTTGACTCTGCTGGTCTTCATATGGAATCCCTGTCCTCTTACGGCCCCTCAGCCCTTTCATCGACTCTTCCATGAGACTCCCCAGGCTCCGTCTAATGTTTGGCTGTGGCTCCTGCATTTTTTTATTGACTGCCGGGTGGAGCCTCTCAGAGGACAGGTGTGCTAGGCTCCTGTCGGAAAGCGTAGCAAAGTATCATTATTAGTCAGGGATGGGTTCTTGCCCATGGAGTGAGTCTCAATTTTGGGCAGTCATTGGTTGGCCATCCCCTCTGTCTTTGCTTTGTCTTTGCCCCTGGACATCACGTAGACAACACATTTTGGGGAGAAGGTTTTGTAGGTGGTTTGCTGTCCCTATGCCTCCACTAGGAGTCCTGCCTGGCTACACGAAGTGGCCATTTCAAGATCCATATGCCCTGCTGCTAAGAGTCTCAGCTAGAGTTGCCCCATAGAACCTCTAGGATCTCTCCTATCCCAGGGCTCTGCCAAGTCCAAAGTCCTAGAGATCGCTCCCCACTGCACACAACTGACTTCAGTTCTCTTTCCCCTTCTCTCCCTTCATCTGACACCCTTCCCCACCTCATTGCCCTCCCCATCCCATCTCTCACCCAGATCCTTCCCTTCATTGACCTCTGATATCTATTATATAGTAATTAAAGAGAAACAGGCTTGCGTTTGTGAAGGAACAAGGGGGAAAGCACATGGAAGGATTTGGAGGAGAGAGGACAAATTACATAGTTATATTTTAATTAAAATATTTTAATTTATTTCTCTGTCTGTCCTGAAATCTTATGTACTTATGTTTATGTAAATTTCACAGCTGTTATTGAGTGAATAAATATCAGTGATTAAGTATTTCGTAAAATGTGGGTCCTTGGCACTAGGCTGACAACAAGTTCCAATCAGGTAGGGACTGTACCAGAAGGCCCAAAGGCAAGGTATTTCTGCTTTTAACTTAGGTTAAAGGAGAGAAATATTAAATAATATTATAATAATACCCCTCTTTCCTCTCCTCCTCCAAATCCTTCCATGCATCTCCCCCCTTGCTCTTATCACACTCACACCTGTTTTTCTTGAATTACTATTGTTACAGAATATTTTAATATACACTCACAATTGAAATTAGACAAAAGCAAGATACATTAACAGAAATATAGGAAATCTGAATAGCGTGGCCAGTAAGGAAAAGACAAACTTCGAAGGAAAAATATATATTCAAAACCATGAAATGGCCTAAGGAGAATAAACCTTACCATAATCATATAATATTCTAATAAAACTGCTGAACTGGCAACTGAAAGGAAGAATATGTTGTCAGTGATACAAAACTCAGCATACACACACACACACACACACACACACACACACACGCACGCACGCACACGCACGCACGCACGCACGCACGCACACACACACGGAGCATATGTGTGTCCGTGTGTCTGTAAGTGTATAGCTGTGTGTTCCTGCTCACTGTTGCTTTATTTGTAACACTTTTCCTGAATCTCGGTTTGAATGAAGTTTCAGTTTCCTAGGTTTCTGAGACTGTGTACTTGCCCGGGACTTAGACGCTTCAAAAGTCTGCTTTTGTTTCAGATGCTCTGAAACTAATTTTCTGATTTTTGAATTCGTAGGTGTGAGAAGCTGGTCTTTGCTCATGTTCTCCTGAACGGAGAGTGTGTAAACAGGTAGATACCGCTCCCCTCTGCTTGCCCACTGGAGTCACTGAGGTGATCCAGTCACTTCATTTCCCTGTAGATATTGTTAGTTTTCGTTTTTCTTAGACACCTTATATTTTGTGAGGAGATGTTTGAGAAGATTCATAACTTATATCACTGCCATAATATTGTCTAGGTTTTTCTTCAGTAATTTTATAATATATTAAACTGGCAAATAACCCCATATAAGAGAGAGTAAAATGCTTATTTGTTTAAGTGTAATAGTGTGAAGTGTAAAGGCCTTTTTTTTTTGCTTTGATTTAAAAGAGCTGAAATACTGTTATGCTTCTATTTTGCCAAAGAGAAGGAGCCTACAGAAGAAAGGTAAATGAGAAGAAAGTCCAGAAACTCCCCTACTCTTCTCAATATCAATATTCATCTTATCTATCCCTTGGAACATGATTTTAGTTTCCTCTTTTCCCTGAACCTGTTTTCATTACATTAACTACTAGATACAGAGCATTTAACCATGGTCACTAGCACACCCAGAATTATGCTGCTGTACTGTAACAGTCGTAATATTTCTACAATCAATTTTGTTTCATTTTTTCCTAATTATTTTTAAATGAACTTTATTATAAAACAAGTCGACTCTGGTTAGTTTTGTTGTGTGATGTTTTTATTTGGTGTTTAATAACGATAAGCAGAATTTCTTAAAGGAATGGCCTATTTTAGGACTCTGAGGAGAAGAATACAACATGATCCAAAGTCGTTTCATACTGCAGAAAAGCAAGAAGATAGTCAAAATTAAAGAGCAGAGAAATAAAAAGTAACTCAATAAAAATGAGAGTCTATCTAAGGTCAATGGATGCTAACTGAAAAAGCTTCCATTTGGAACAGTTTTAGCAAGAAAAAAAGAGCAGCATTAAAATATGACTTAGCGGGAAGTTATTTTTCCACAGGCCCTTATTCTGTCATTTCCACTGATCCAGAGCCACTGCACATCAAAAGGGAGCATGGGACATAGTCACCAGCTTATTTACAGTAAGAGAGAAGATCGAAATCTGAGCATTTTTCCTGTAGTGTTCACTCTGTTTTAGATTACAGAACCTTCCTTCATCTGTGGATAGGCTTGGAAAATAATGTTCAAGATTAATTCAGATATAACTTGCTACTGAGAAGATACTCAAAGGCATTCCAAGTTAGATTTAGTTGACAAGAATTTAAAGTTATAAGGCTCTTGTACTTTTGGTTTTGAGAATGTAAATTAACTGGTATACTATTAGGTAATGCTAATAGTTATACTATTAATACTAATTAATATTAATTGGTATTATGATGCTAATTGTTAATATAGACTATGTCAATATTAATAATACTAATAGCTATACTATTAATGCTAATTAGTATCAGTATTATATTAATAATTAATATCCATCATTAATACTAGTAATACTAATAGCTATAGTTAATAGGTATACTAATAGGTAAAATTACAGTTATACCTGTCACCAGTTACACTTCTTACATATATCTATTTCTTTTCTAATTTTATTTTACACCTTCATGATCTGATTACATTGTTATTATAACACTCCTATGTAGTTTCCCCGTTAGTTACACAAATTGTCTTTATATAGCTGAGAACTGCAAGGGCTCCGAGAAAACACGTGCACACATACATTGCAAGTGTTGTTTTGATTTCTTTTGTATATGAAACCTCAACACGTGTTTGTCGATTCCTTACAAACAGTTTAAAAGTGACTACTTTGTACTTATTCTAGAACAAGAAAGAAATAATGAACTGGATTCAAAGGCAGATTCTCCGAGTTCAGTCTCAAAGATTATAATATACTATGTTTTTGTATTAAGTGTGGTATGTGTAACTTTAGGAAAATTATTTGCAAAAGAAATGACCAACAACACAGCATTCAAGAAGGCTCCTAAGTTGGCCAAGTCCAACCCCAGTAGTCTTTGAAGTGGTTGCTCTCAGTGTTGGCTGTTGGGACATTTGGTCTATTCCTTTGCCTCCATCTGATATGCATTATCCATTCTTTACATTTGATTTTATCCTGTGTTTCCCTAAGGCCTGGCTCGAATTTCTCCTTCTATGTTGAACTATCTCAAACTTATTTATCTCACAGTAAGGAAGAGGAAGAATTAAATCAAACGCTGCTGTTCTAGGTAACAGCTGAGGTTGCTTGGTTTTAAACATCATCTGTTCATCTCCTTAGAGTTTGTCTAATCCAATCTAATTTAATCTAATCTAATATAACCCAATCAAAGCTAAGCTAAACTAATCTAATCTAACGTTGTCTAACTCTGTCTAATCTCCTGTCCCCTGTTATATGGAAACTCTTGCTGAGTCTCTCAGCCAAATCCAGGTTAAGTCCATGGGGCATAGAGATAAATAAAGACGGATAAAAGGGCAATACAGAGACCACAGTCAGCTAAACTGTCTGTCTCCACTGACACTACAACAGCACCGTGTTGCAAAATTCAAGTGGAAACAGCTATAGAAATCAGGAATCCCAGAAGAAGCACAAGTGGATAAAAGGAAAGAATTTATGTCCACCTCTGGACTGACTGCCCCATTTCCAAGAAATTGGAATGCTGGGCATTGCTTAGTTCTACTTGAATTACTGTGACAGAAAGACAAAATCTAAGTACCCCTAGTTCTTAGAAAAATCATAAAATAACCCAAAACAATAACCTTGAGGAGTCATAACTTTTTAGCTCGCTCCACGGAAGGCTACATTTACTCTCACCCTTAGCTCTCTACTACCTTTTTCAGCCTTAGTGATCTGTGGTAATCCAATCCAATCCAATCCAATCCAATCCAATCCAATCCAATCCAATCCAATCCAATCCAATCCAATCCAATCCAAAACTCAGATAGAGCATTACTCTATTTTAGTGCTTTGAGGGGAGCATTTACACTAAAATAACTGTTTATGTCTTCCATTTAAGCACGGAAATCTGTTAGTTTCATTGTGTCTCTGTTTAGTTTCTGTTTCAATGACCTGTACATTGGTGAGAATGAATTCTTGAAGTCTCCCGCTAGTCTTGAATGGAGTTCAGTGTATTTTGAGCTTTAGTAAAGTTTCTTTTAAGAACATGGGTGCCTTTGCCTTTGGGGCATAGATGCTCAGAATTGAGAGTTCACCCTGGTGGAATTTTTCCTTTGATGAGTATTTAGTGTCCTTCCCTGTCCCTTTGGATTATTTTTGGGTGAAAGTCAATTTCACTAGATATTAGAATGGCAATTCTAGTTCCTTTCCTGGGGCTATTTGTTTGGAAAGCCTTTTTCTAGCCCAGCCCTTTATTCTAGAGTAATGGAGTTTTTCTGTTTGTTTTGTTCTGTTATTTGTTTTGTTTTGTTTTGTTTTGTTTTGTTTGTTTTGTTTGTATGCAGCAGAATGATGGATCCTGTTTACATATACAGTCTGATAGCCTAGTGAATTGAGTTCATGAAAATTGAGATATATTAGTGACCTATGATTGTTAGTTCCTGAAATTTTGATGGTGGTGGTACTTTGTGTGTGTGTGTGTGTGAGTGTGTGTGTGTGTGTGTGTGTGTGTGTGAGTGTGTGTGTGTGTGTGTGTATGTGTATTTATTTTCTTTTGGTTTTGCTGTGGGATGATTAACTTCCTGTGGTTTTTGGGTATAATTACTCTACTTCTGATACTAGAAATCTTCTGGTATCCTCTGCAGGGATGGATTAGTAGAAAGATACCGTTTAAATTTGGTCTTGTCATGGAATATCTTTGTTTTCCCATCTATGGTGATTGAAAGTTTTACTAGGTATAGTAGTCTGGGCTGCCACCCATGGTCTCTTATGGTTTGCAAAACATCTGTCCAGGACCTTTTGGCTTTTAGAGTCTTTGTTTTGAAATTAGGTATAATTCTGATAGTTCTGCCTTTACATATTACTTTTCACTTTCCCCTTTCAGTTTTGAATATTCTTCTTTGTTCTATACATGCAGTGTTTTTCTATTATGTGACAGTAAGATTTTTTTTCTGGTTCACTCTATTTCATTTTCTGTAAGCGTCTTGTGTGTTTATGGCCATCTCTTTCTTTAGGTTAGGGAAGCTTTCTTCTATGGTTTTGTTGAAAATGTGTTTTTGGCCATTTGAACTGGGAATCTTCTCTCTTTTCTATTCCTATTATTCTTAGGTTTGGCCTTTCATACTGTATTAAATTTCCTAAATGTTTTGAGTTGGAAACTTTTCACATTTGGCGTTTTCTTTTATTGTATCTTCTAGCCAGAGAGGCTCTCTTCCATTCTTTTGTATTCTGTTGGTGATGCTTGCATATGTAGTTCCTGTTCTTTTTCCTAGGATCGCCTTCATTTGTGTTTGCTTTATTGCTTCTATTTCCATTTTTAGGTCTTGGACAATTTTAATAGTTTCCTTCACCTGTTCGATTCTATTTTTCTGTATTTCTTCAAAGGATTTATTTATTTTGTCTTTAAAGGCCTCTATCATCTTCATAAGATGAGATTTAAGGTCATAATCTTGCTCTTCAGATGTGTTAGAATACCCAGGGCTTACTTTAGTACTAGAACTGGTTCTGATTGCACCATATGGCTTACCTGGTTGTCTCTGATATTGGCTGGACTGGTTGTCCTTGGAGTAGGAAGCCTCTGGGACTGGTTGCCCTGAATGGCAATATCTCAAAAGGCAGGAAGAGCTGTGGGCTGAGGTAGCAGGTGCAGTATTCCAATGCAAGGTGTGAACTGGAAGGAAAACAGAACCCCTATATGAAGTTTTATCCTTGTCATGGTGACAGTTGAGTGGCTGTGGGCAGATAGAAACCAGTTGACAAATACTCAGTGTTGTGACATCTTCATATCATTTTCAGGGTTATAAAGAAACTAAAGGATGTTGGTGAAATATATAGGAAGGTGATTGGAAAGATAACATGCTAATTGATCGGTAGGAAAGCAATCCTTGAAGAGGTATATTTGAACCAAATCTGAAATACAGAAAGAAGCTATATGGCTTAAAAACATGTCTCAATGCTAGAATATATGCAAGACTCTGGGTTTAACTCTTAAGTATCACATGAAGGTGAACAAAACAGATAGTATAAAAGGAAAAACTTTAAAAAAATGAAGATTAAAAGAGTAATCAGATATTTTAAAATATGAGGGAACTGTCCTAAGGTGATTATGACAGTCAGGTGACAAAACTGGCCAATAGATAAAGAGAAATGTGGGCATCCTGTGAACCAAACTACAGAACATGGCACAACCAGAGCCTGGGTTATGTAGAGTAGCTGGAGTTTGCAAAGGGATCTGGCTTTATTCGAAAGTCACAATAAGCCAAAGGCAGATTATAGGCATGTGAATAACTTCATCCTATGGCGGACCACTTTAAGAACCATCTGGATCGACTGTAGCGAATGTGTCGGATCAGTCTTCTGAAGTCCAGCTTTTTCTTATCTTTGTTTAACCACACCCAGAGTTAAACAAGAGGCTGTGAAAGGGCTAACCTCTCACAGGGCGCAATGGTTTAAAGGATCTGTTTCTTTTGGAAAATATTGAAGACCATAAAATGTTTAAATATTGGTACATTGCCCATAGAATAATGATTGCCAAGAGGATTCTAAAATCCATATCAGGAACAGAATGTTCTTTTCTCTACAGAATGCAGAGTAATAAAAGTATAATTCTCTCTCTCTCTCTCTCTCTTTCTCTCTCTCTCTCTCTCTCTCTCTCTCCTTTTCACCTTTATAGTTAGTAGTTTGTTTAAATATCACATTCTGTTATCACTGTAAAAAAATTGTCATCTTTTTCTTGGGTTTCCATCAACTATTTTACACTATTTTCTTCTTCCATTAGCTTTCACTTAATTCTTTTACTTTTTATATGCGTTACATGCACTTGAGTGTGCAGGTACACACACCTGCATGTATGCATACAAAAGATAGAGCAAGACATCAAGTGTGTTTTAATATCATTACCGCCACCCCCATTTTATTGCCTTGAGATATGCTCTTTCACTGAATTAGGAGCTCACTCTTTTGGATAAACTTGAAAGGGCAGGGTGTTTTGGGTCATGTAGGCCCTCCAATGCTGAGGTTCTATGCTACGTGCCTACACAGCCATGCCTGACATTTTACATGGGTGCTGGAGATTTAAATTCAGGTCCTTATGCTTATAGAGCAAATACTATCTCCATCCCCATCAATTATCTTTCAATAGATGATAAAGCTCTCTTTCCTGAGGTTCATCAGGATGCAATTGATACAATAGATAGTAATGTCATTTCCTATTTTGTATTATATTTTATGAATTCTTTGAGAATTTCATGCAATGTATTTTGACTATATCCTCCTCCTTCTCCTTCAACTCCTTGTAGATCCAACCTCTTCACCCTCACATCCTTACCCTCCTAAATTCAAGGTTTACTTTTCTCTCCCCTTCTCCTCCT
Source organism: Rattus rattus (assembly GCF_011064425.1). Taxonomy (NCBI): domain Eukaryota; kingdom Metazoa; phylum Chordata; class Mammalia; order Rodentia; family Muridae; genus Rattus; species Rattus rattus. The sequence goes on along the minus strand of NC_046161.1, from coordinate 73,519,298 downwards.
ACATTTTCTTTCTAAATCCATCAAATCTAATTTGTGTTGCTAAACTATCCTTGGAAATGAGACCTATACTGAAGTGTGATCAACCTACCAATGGTCATACCATTAAGAAAATTGATTCTCCATCTTCCAACACTAATCAAAAGCCAATATCTCCTTAGTAAGTGATGGAATTTCACACCCACTGTCTCCACTCCACGGTGGGAAATTTTATGGCTTGAGCTTGTGTATGTTGTCACAATCATTGAGTTCACATGGGCAACTGCTCTGTGTGTCTGGGAAAAACTGCTTCTTTGAAATTATCTCCCACCTCCTGCTCTTACAGTCTTTCTGATCTATTCCCTGCAATAATTTCCAATACTTGGAGGAAAGAGTGTGATAGGTACATTTCATGTAGAGCCAAACAGCTTATACCTTCTTATAATTTACATGATGACCAGTTGTGGGTCTCTATGTTAATTGCTAACTACTACAAGGAGAGGCATCTTTGATGTGGTTGATACATGGATACAGCAGTAAGTCATTAGGAGTCCTTTTAATGCTATGTCCTTTTAACAGATTAATAGTATTATGTTCTACCCTAAGGACTATAACCTATCTGGTCCCACATTATTGTCCCCGTTGACCATTGCCAGTTATGGGTTCCATTTAATGGAACAAGCCATATAGATTTTAAAAAATGTGGTTGGTTACTCTCCATAACATTTGTGACCCTACGGAATGACAGTTGTTATCTCTTGCATGGGTCACAGTTGGGTGAGACTAGTGATGACATTTTTCTTCCAGTGCATTCATACCCTTTCAGGTAAAATTATTACTCTTATTAATATAATAACCTTGTAAGTAGACTACATTTTAATCATATTCAACAAGTCCATCAGCTTCCAAATAGCCATAATGGGTTTCCTTTTTTTTTTTTTTAAAAAAAACCATGTTTTTGAGACAGGTTGACCGTAACTATTTTTTTTTAAGCCAAGGCTGAAATTGTCTTCACGTCTTGGAGATAAATTACCACACCTCCTCTGTATGATTCTCTCTGCCCTATCAGCTGTTTAATTCTTTTAAAACTGTTAACAATTTCATAGATAACTATGAATTTTGGGTTACTTTTATACAACATTTCCTTTTACTCATTCCCTTCCATCTCTCTTCCACCTTTCTTATTCTCTCCAAACCCCCTTCTAATTTCAAGTCCCTTTTTGTGACCAGTTGATTTGTATTATGGTTGGTTACATGAGCATGAGTTGGGGGTTACTTACTGGAAGATGGACAATACATCAGAGGCTATACCACTAAAAAGAATGGCTTCCCTCCCAGCATCAGTTACTATCTTTTTCTAATTAATTTTTTTGAGAATTTCACAGGAGTATTTACATCATTGCTATGCCTCACTCCCTGCTCTACTACTGCTCCAATGTTTCCTTATTCCCACTCAAAATCATGGCTTGTTCTTAATTATTATCATATATATCTACATCTCTCTATAAATACAGCCTGATAAGTCCATTTAAGGTTGTTCATATGTCTCTTGATTTAGGGGAGACCACTGGTAACCAATCAGGAATCTCATCACTGGAGAAGACTGGGACTCTTTTTCTCAGTAGTCATAAACTGCTCATAGCTCTTCATCTAAGGTTAGGGTCTTTTGAGATTACCCTCATTCATACTGGCATGTTTTTTAGTTATAGTTTCTACAGCTATGATTGAAAATATTGATTAAAAGCAATTTGGGGGAAGAAAGGGTTTACTTTTGCTTATACTCACAGGTCAGTCTGTTCATCAACAAAGAACTGCCCATATTCCAGAGCCAGGTTCCTCCCTGACTTCAGTGACTCAGTGCCAAGTGCTCCATCATCACTAACGCTACAGTTTTCACCAGATTCTATTTTCCCTATGCTACATACGGCTTATAAAGACCACTATCGGGACTTTGTCCCTTGCTGTCTGTATCCATCCCACTTAAAGGCATCCATTTCATATTTTGTGTGTCCCTCTCCCCACCTCCTTTACCCCAATAAATCTCTTGAAAGAGGTCTGTGGCATGATTTTTGTGGCATTTCTTGACCCTAATCACCAAGATTTCCTTGCATCAAATCCTGTCACACCGTTTATCACTGACAGAGGTTAAGAGAAGGTATTCAATGCAAGAAGTCTTGGAAGCATGAACGGAAGGAGAAGACATGGAGGAATGCTGCTTATTGATTTGCTCCTCCTGGCTTGCCCAGCCTTCTTTCTTTCACAATTCAGGACTATGAGGTCACTGTGGGTGGTGGTGCCTCCTCTGGGTGGAGCCCTTCCATATCATTCACTAATCAAGAAAAATTCCCAGGGGTTGGGATTTAGCTCAGTGGTAGAGCTTGCCTAGGAAGCGCAAGGCCCCTGTTCGGTCCCCAGCTCCGGAAAAAAAAAAAAAAAAAAAAAAAAAAAAAAACCAAAAGAAAATTCCCCACAGATTTGCATGAAGACCAATTTGGTGACAGCATTTTCTCTATTGAGATTCCCTCATTCCAGATTATCCTAGCAGAAACTAGCCATCACACATGTCCTCTAGTGCTATCTTTGTGCCTCAAAGTGACTTTAGCAGTGCAAACTGAGACTTCCCCCATCACTGTTATTGTGGGTCTCTCTGCAAAGCTTCTTTTTGTTTCTCTATTTAGGATAAAGTCTACGTTTTTTTTTTTTTTTAAATCTGACTCTCCCTGGCTTACAGCAAGGTATCTTACCCAGAAATCTTTGTTGAGTCTATTTCTCTCCTGTTTATTTTCATCTCTTGTAAAACTTAAGCTGTACTTCATCTTCTAATGTCCAAAGGATAGATTCAATGTAAATATTTTCTCCATATGAATGTAAATGTGATACTTCTGTGTATATGTGCAGATCTCATGATGACAGATATTTGTTGCTATAATAAAAATATATTCCTCAATATACACTATTGATGTCAGGAGCTGGGGGAATTTGAGTTAGCTTAAGTTGTTCAATCCTCACAGCAGTTAATTTTTGCTGTGGTTGGAACTCCTGAAATTTGGGGAAGTGTGGGAAATTTCAATTTTGTAATATTTTGAAGTATTTTTATGTTCCATATGTTTAACATTTCTTATAATTTTCTTGCCACATGATGACTGTATTATTTGCTTTAATTTGGAAGAGTAAATTAAAGGAAGATAACTCATTGAAATATTTTGTTGTCTTTTACTTTGTTCTTTATTTATTTTGTTTTGTTAGAAATCTTTATTTTAGATCCTAGATGTTTTAGAACTAGGAAACCAAATTGAATAAAAAGGATAATAAACATCACAAATGTGTGGAATTAATTAATTCTGCTGATGGATTGTGTGTTGATTCAAAGGCATGAGTGACCAGGTGTTAACCTTGATTTCCTGTTAAGAATCATCATTATGTCTCCTGGTAGAAGTATTCTTTCCTTAAGAACTCAGTTCTTTTACACAACACAGTAAAATGTCATAAGAAAAATTGTTTGATAGTGAGTTACTAGGTATGATAATGAGAAAAGTTATTTTCACTTCTACTTCTTGATTCCTGAGTCAATGAATTATAGATTCAGAAGAGCAGCACATGGAAGATGCTGGTTCAGGCATATACAATTATGTAAAGACTTGCATCCTAGCCTTGCAATTATTGCCATATAGCTGGTAGAATCGAAACAAATAATCCAGTGTTCTATGAAACCTACTGCTTCTGAATTGTATAGAACATGGGGAGGTGAGTGGATTCTGTAGGTACAGACCAATTGCTGTACAATTTTGCTATGAATTAAATATTTTTATCAGAAACAACAACATAGCAAACATGATTCTTGCCATGATTCTATAAGATAAAGGGGATACTTTGGGCATACGATTATCTGCAAGAAAGGCAAATCTGAATCCAGAGTAAATGTTTATTTCAAGAAATATATAACATTTTTTATGAGATATGTGGTTCAATAAATAAGTCTTCTACTAGGGAACTAAATGATCACTCTAGGTATGGTGATGTATTAGGTGAGAAGTTCATTTGTCTCTATTGTCAGCCAACTTGGTGCCTTGCAGTCAATGTAAGCGGATCAGCATTGGTGAGTGAGTGTCTGTCTTGCATGATATCCATTCTTATATTCCCTGTTAGCCAATGATGGGAACAATCATTTTAAAGGCCTGAAAATAGCCACAGAATGGGCCATCATATCACCTGCATTGAGATCTGCTCTGTCCACTTTCTTGTAACACAGGGGTTATCTTCATAAATTTTGCCTAGTTAGTGAGATCTACCTGCATATTTCTTCCCCAAATTGATTTTTCACCAATTTTCTAGTCATTACTTCTACCAAGTTCTTGGCTATGCACCTGAAACATTGCCCACCACCATGAATTAGTACATCACATTCCCAAATGTCCCCATTTGTACCTATCTCATTCTGCAAACAGTGCTTGATGTCTAGGGAGGATTTCATTTCATCCCGTCCTTCAAAGAAGCTTCAGTAAGTGGTAATTATGCTATGGCTATTGACTTCTGAGTGATTTGGGTTCATTATGTAGAACCATAGGAAAACCAGGATGAAATAACCTGTTTTTATGTCAGCCTATCATAGGGAAAGTCTAGTAAGTCCAGACTGTGAGACAAAGCAGTGTAGAAGAATCAGGAACCATGGGCCTTGGATTCAATACTTTTTATAATTTACTTGTGCTTTTAAGGCCTTCTCATGCCTCATGCTTGTTCACATGCATACCACATTAACGTGAAAATGCATCCCCACTGTGCAAGCTAATTTTTATGGATTCGTGGGTCAGATAATCTCCAGGTCATCATAAAAAATCCAAGCTAACTTGATTGATCTCTGTTAAGCACTCAGTTTCCACTAATATTCATTGCTAATGCCCAAGACCCTTCTCAAAAGGGAAGTGGTTATCTGCTGACGTTAAGGGATTGGTTCCAAAATCAAAAGAGCCTGTAATATGATTCATCTATGGCAATCTGCCAAAGAAAAGAGTAGCTTGCCCAATGTTCTGAATTTGTTGCACAGCTTTTTCTTTTTCTGGGGAACACTCAAATTCCAGAAGCCATTCTAGTTGCAGAGCAAACGAGGAATATCTTGGTTTTATTTTTCCCCAAAGACTCACTAAGCCTTGTGTTTAGTGAGTATGAGACCCAGATATAACACTGGCAACATCCTAACCTTCCCTGTACTGCTGGACCCCTAAACATTTTACTAAAGAAGAAGGCTTTTGAAAACAATTAGATATAGAAGTTGGGTTCAGAGTCAACACTTGGTTAAACTAATAATAATCCACTTTCATTCTACCAGACCCTTCCGTCTTCTGCAAAAGTCAAGTAGGCAAGTTAATTCAAGGTTTGGTAAAAACTACCATCCATCCAAGTGTCTTTCAAGTCCTGGATGGTGGTTCTAATCTTTGCAATCACTCCATGAATTCAGTATGGCATTGGGGCTGCTATTTTCCTATGAAAAAATTTTTCTAGTACTTTGCACTTGAACTTTTCTGTTGTAAATACTTTGCACTGCTCAGGGGCTAGTTTAAGAATACACCTGAACTCTGGGTATATCTATCTATTCTTTTATTTATTTATTTATTTTGTGAGAACACAAATGCCAGCCCAAGCTACTGTATCCAGCAAAGCTCTCAATTAACATAGATGGAAAAACCAAGATATTCCATGACAAAACCAAATTTACACAATATCTTTCTACAAACCCAACACTACAAAGGATAATAGATGGAAAACTCCAACAGGAGAGAAACTATATTGTACAGAAAGCAAGAATATAATTTCCTTGCAATGAAATCAAAAGAGAGACACACAAACATAATTCTATCTCTAACAATGAAAATAACAGGAAGTGACAACCACTATTTCTTTGTATCTCTCAACATCAACAGACTCAATTCCCCAATAAAAAGACATAGACTAACAGACTGGATAAGTAAAGAGGACCCAGCATTTTGCTGCATGAAGGAAACACACCTCAGAGACAAAGACAGACACTACCTCAGAGTAAATGGCTGGAAAACAACTTTCCAAGCAAATGACCTGAAGAAACAAGCTGGAGTTGCCATTCTAATATCAAATAAAATTGACTTTCAACCAAAAGTCATGAAAAAATGATAAGGAGGATACTTCATAATCATCAAAAGAAAAATCAACCAAGACGAACTCTCAATCCTAATTATCTATACTCCAAATGCAAGGGCACCTACATTCATAAAAGAAACCTTACTAAAGCTCAAAGCACACATTGCACCTCACACAATAATAATGGGAGATATCTATCTATTCTAATTATGCATTTTAGAGACCTGGAGTGTTAGCCACAAAAATGTATTATAGGAACAACTAAGCTTATTGTGCAGTGGACATGACCTAAAATTATTGATCACCTAGATTCTATGACTCTTTTTCTGTCTTGCAGACATTTGAGTGGAGTTATTTCAGTGCAAAGGCCCCAATAGTTCCTAGAATACTAAAGTGTTTCCTTTTGCTAATGTACAGTTTCCCTGGTAGAAGATCATATGCTTTTTTTGGGAAGGCTTAGAGAAAGATTAGCAGTATAAATTTGGGGCAGTATACTGAAGCCTCTTTTACAAGTCTATAACCTCTTTTCTATTCAAACTCTTCTGTGCCTAGTACATAGTTCAATCTGTTTTATGATTATCATAATGGTTTTAATCAATTGAACCCAAACTCCAACTACACAATCTACATAAAATGTAGTAGTCTTCCTATTTTATTCTAGAAGTAGCATAATCAACTAGGTCTATGCGAGTTAGCATATTCTTTGCTTTGACTCTACTGTCCAGTGCCATAACCATACCTACTCTGACTTTGGTTATTACATATAATTCCTTGAACTGTACCATTATAAGATGCAATCACCCAAAATTACATTTATATTTCTAAATCCAGCCCCTACTGTAACGATGGCCTATAGAAAAAGCTATCATGTAGCTGTTTGAGAATACTAGGGCACTCTGAATAAGCTTATTTCTCACAGTCATATATGAAACTTTTTTTCTGAACTCATCATGAGTAATAGGCCTTAAATGAATCATCTATTCTAACATTCAGATCCTAATAAGTGTATAAATCCATTATTTTACACAAAACCAAGGTGAGTCTCACAAAACTGTTTGTGGGCTACTTTTAGCTCCATGTTCAACACTTTAGTTCCACTCAACAGTTAAAGCTCTTTCTACCCCTCTGTGCAACCTCAAAGTGAAATTCTTTAGTGAATCCATACAAATAAAATTTTCCCTATCTAACTTCATGTCCCTGTAATGCTTCATGTGGGTAGGATTTTTGACTCAGAGGTATTTAGTTAAGTCTAATACAGTAGTTTTGCCCAATTGGCCTCTCTACTAAGTACATCTATCAAATGTCTAGACATATTGTGAGCCCATTCAGTTAACTATTATAAATAGCACCTGCAGTAATCATTTACATTATCATTATTTTATATTATATATAATTAGTATACATATTTATTATATGTAATTACATAATATATACATTACAACAACTAATGTAGCTAATTATATTAAAAAGAGTTATTAATTATATTATCACAAATGAAATAAAAATTACAAATAAATAATGACTAAATTTAATTTTTGCCATACAGCTGAAAGGAAATTGGATTTTGTAATGTGGCAATTGTTTACTTGACATTATGTTCAGTATTTGTTACTCATTTCTTACTTCTTGTGGAATATGCATCAGATCTACCCTGAAGCTAAGCAAATTGAGGATCAGACTGGTTAAACATTTGCTGGAGCTCAGGTTCACACAGCTTGCCAAATAGATTTAGTACTCAAATCCAATCTCTAAGATATTGTGTAAATTTTTATTGTATGTATGTTAGTCATAGACACCAGCTAGGATTTGCAAAACTGAAGCCTAGAAGCATTAATGGATATCTGTAATTTAGATTTTGCTAAGTAGTAAAGTGGATAAAATGTTTCATCCAGAATCATTAAGAATCATGCAGAGAATCTATTCTTGGTAAACACTCACTGTGGTTATTGTTGTAGCTTCTTGGATGAATAAAATTAATGTCTTCCTTTATTGGTAAATTAGATGTAATGTGATCATGTGTGCAGTGACAGCCACGTAGAGGTCTTGTGCTTTGTGGGATTGTCAGTGGTGGTAGGATTTTAATAAACAAAGAAATGGGATTGGGAGAAAAGATGATGGAGCCAAGAAGAAACAGAGTGAAGCAGTTACAACCTATCATCAACACTCTGTATGATGGTTGGAAAATTCAAGTGTGGAATTGCGTCTGTGATTCTTGCAACCCATGTAACACAAACAGAAAGGGAAAAGAGCACAGGGACCAGTCATGAGGAATCTTTTATGATCAAATGAATAACTATGATATTAATTCTAGGTCTTAGTGGTTTTTAACACACACACACACACACACACACTCACACACACATACTAAAAATGTGTTTTCATACAATAGATACTGATTTTGATTTCCCCTCATCCAACTCTTCCTAGATCTTCCCCACTTCCCCACTCACCCAAATCCACACCCTTCCTTTCTCTTTCTCAGCAAAAAACTAGTATGTAGTAGTAGTAGTAGTAGTAGTAGTAGTAGTAGTAGTAGTAGTAGTAGTAGTAGTAGTAGTAAATACAGTGTGTGAATCTCTGCAGTTTCTTTATGAGGGCATTTAGTGCTATGAATTTTCCTCTTAGTACTGCTTTCATTGTGTCCCATAAGTTTGGGTATGCTGTGTCTTCATTTTCATTGAATTCTAGAAATTCTTTAATTTTTTTCTTTATTTCTCCCTTGGCCAAGTTATCATGGAGTAGAGATTGTTCAGTTTCCATGATTATGTGGGATTTCTGTTTTTGTATTTGTTGAAGTCTACCCTTAGTCCGTGGTGATCTGATAGGATACATTATTTTAATCTTACTGTATCTCTTGGGGCTTGTTTTGTGACAGATTATATGGTCAAATTTAGAGAAGGTGCTATGGGGTGCTGAGAAAAAGGTATATTCTTTTGTTTTAGGGTAAAATGTTCTGTACATATCTGTTAAATCCATTTGGTTCATAACTTCTTTTAGTTTCACAGTGTCTTTTCTTACTTTCTGTTTCACTGGCCTGCCCATTGATGAAAGTAGGGTGTTGAAGTCTCCCACCATTATTGTATGAGGTTCAATGCGTGTTTTGAATTTTCGTAAGGTTTCTTTTATGAATGTGAGTGCCCTTGCATTTATGACATAGATGTTCAGAATTGAGAGTTCATCTTGGTAGATGTTTCCTTTGATGAATATGAAGTGTCTTTTCCCATCTCATTTGATAAATTTTGGTTGAAATTTTATTTTATTGAATATTAGAATGGCAACTGCAGCTTGTTACTTGGGACCATTTGGTTGGAAGATTTTTTTCCAGACTTTTACTCTGAGGTAGGGTCTGTCTTTGTCATTAAGGTGTGTTTCTTGTATGCAGCACAATACAGGATCTTGCTTGCTTCAATCCCACTTAGAAGCGGGGAAAGAACATAATCATGGGAGGCAGAAGGAGGTAGAGATTTGGCTGGGAGAGGGTAGGGGGAAGGGAATAGGGGAACAGGATCAAGTATGGGGTCAGGAAAGAATTCCATAGGGCCATCAGAATGAATGGACAAATGCAGCCTCAGAAGGTAAGAGGAGGGAGATACTTTAGAAAGTACCAGAGGCCTGAGAGGGAAGAGCTTCTCAGGACTCTATGGGAGTGACCCTAGATGAAATGCCCAACAGTAGGGGAGAGTCTACCTCCATTAGGTAGACAGAACCTTAAGAGGTGGGATGAGATAACCAACCCACACTCAAAAATTTCTGACCCAGAAGTGTCCCTGTCTAAAAGATCTGCAAGGACATAAATGGAGAAGAGACTGAAGGAAAGACAGCCCAATGACTGACCCAATTGGGGATTCATCTTATGGGGAGACACCAAGGCCAGACACCATTACTGAAGCTATGGTATTATACTAGGAAAGCATCATGAAACAAAAACCCTCCAAAAATACCATTGAGTTCATTTGGTGTTGCATAGTACCTCTGCTGGGCATGGAATTTGTGCAGTTTGTGCACATGAGATCCCTGTTGAGAAATCTAAATTTCCTTTGGGGAATGGTTATCATTTGGAGATCCTTTCTGCATTAAGAATTGGAGTTTGTGTCTACTTCCCCTCAAAGTACTGGGACCCTGTCTGAATTAGACCTGTGCAGGCCATGTAGATCCTGCCAGTCTCTGTGAGATCATGTGTGCTTCAGTCCTGGGTTGAAGTCTCATTTCCTTGCCATTTTCCATGCTCATTGCCTCTTCCAATCCTTCTGACTCCTCTTTACAAAGTTCCCAGAGCCCTCAGGGTGGGATTTGGTGGAGACATCCCATCTTGGAACAACATTTTCCAGTAGAAGAAAATAAAAGCCACAGATAATTTTAAATAAATCGATCTCAGACACAGACATGCAGCAAAATCACATGGAAATGGATAAGATGTATTCAACTAGAATTAGAATATATTAAAATGGTGCTCAAAAGAAAGATAATAAAATGACTCTTACCTTCTCCATACATTCTGGTAGGCAAATGGGAGGTTAGACAGAAGAGGGATTGGGAACTTCAGAAAAGGCTTTTCTAGAGTAGAATATCATGGAGATACAAATGAAACCCTTCAGTGGCTACAACTACCTAAGGTGAAACTGACCTAGCACATATTTACAGACGTGGCTGCCCACCAACTAGGCTTCCATAAGAGTTGTCAATCCAGGACATCGCTAAAAATGCAGAATCCTTTGTTCTAGAGATTCAAATTGGTACACTTTACTTTGGGACCAGGAATCACATTACTGGGTCCATATGTTAAACTTTTACATACATTAGTTAAACTATTAACTAGTAATTAGTGAGGCAGTACAAAAACTGAGGTATTTACTGAATTTTATTATGTCTGAGAAGCACAAACTAGAGTCTTAATTAAAAAATTTAAATGTACAATGATGTTGCTAACTGCTGGGTAGCTGAGTATGTAACATACTCATTAGCTTAATGTCCTCCTCCATTCCAACCCTCTTAAAATTCTACATTCCTGAATCCAACTTAGACCTTATATTCACTAATCTAGCTTAAAAACTTCTGTTTGACTCTTGGTCTTCAAGTTCCATTTCGAACAGTTGGGTGAAATCAGCCTTTAACAGGATGCTCACAGGCAAATAAGTAAGAAGTGCTTTGATCACACCTCACCGCCTGGTCAGGTGGGCACTCCTGAGGCTGCAGAGCGGAAGAGACCACCAACACTTCCCACCCCTGCCCACATCCCTGGCCCAAGAGGAAACTGTATAAGGCCTCTGGGCTCCCATGGGAGTGGGCCCAGGAGTGGCAGGAGCCCTGCCTGAGACACCGCCGGAACCTGAAGGAAACAGACCGGATAAACAGTTCTCTGCACCCAAATCCCGTGGGAGGGAGAGCTAAACCTTCAGAGAGGCAGACACGCCTGTGAAACCAGAAGAGACTGCTCTCTGCACACATTACTGATTCCAGAGGAAAACACCAAAATACATCTGGAACCCTGGTGCACGGAGGCTCCTGGAAGGGGCAGCGCAGATCTTCCTGGTTGCTGCCACCGCAGAGAACCCGTGGGCAGCACCCCACGAGCGAACCTGAGCCTCGGGACCGCAGGTAAGACCAACTTTTCTGCTGCAAGTGACCTGCCTGGTGAACTCAAGACACAGGCCCACAGGAACAGCTGAAGACCTGTAGAGGGGAAAAACTACATGCACCAAAGCAGAACCCTCTGTCCCCATAACTGGCTGAAAGAAAACAGTAAAACAGGTCTACAGCACTCCTGACACACAGGCTTATAGGACAGTCTAGCCACTGTCAGAAATAGCAGAACAAAGTAACACTAGAGATAATCTGATGGCGAGAGGCAAGCGCAGGAACACAAGCAACAGAAACCAAGACTACATGGCATCATCGGAGCCCAATTCTCCCACCAAAACAAACATGGAATATCCAAACACACCAGAAAAGCAAGATCTAGTTTCAAAATCATATTTGATCATGATGCTGGAGGACTTCAAGAAAAGACGTGAAGAACTCCTTAGAGAACAAGTAGAAGCCTACAGAGAATGCAAAAATCCCTGAAAGAATTCCAGGAAAACACAATCAAACAGTTGAAGGAATTAAAATGGAAATAGAAGCAATCAAGAAAGAACACATGGAAATAACCCTGGATATAGAAAACCAAAAGAAGAGACAAGGAGCTGTAGATACAAAGCTTCACCAACAGAATACAAGAGATGGAAGAGAGAATCTCAGGAGCAGAAGATTCCATAGAAATCATTGACTCAACTGTCAAAGATAATGTAAAAGCGAAAAAGCTACTGGTCCAAAACATACAGGAAATCCAGGACTCAATGAGAAGATCAAACCTAAGGATAATAGGTATAGAAGAGAGTGAAGACTCCCAGCTCAAAGGACCAGTAAATATCTTCAAAAAATCATAGAAGAAAACTTCCCTAACCTAAAAAAAGAGATACCCATAGGCATACAAGAACCTACAGAACTCCAAATAGATTGGACCAGAAAAGAAACACCTCCCGTCACATAATAGTCAAAACACCAAATGCAAAATAAAGAAAGAATATTAAAAGCAGTAAGGAAAAAGGTCAAGTAACATATAAAGGCAGACCTATCAGAATCACACCAGACTTTTCGCCAGAAACTATGAAGGCCAGAAGATCCTGGACTGATGTCATACAGACCCTAAAGAGAACACAAATGCTAGCCCAGGTTACTGTATCCTGCAAAACTCTCAATTAACATAGATGGAGAAACCAAGATATTTCATGACAAAACCAAATTTACACAATATCTTTCTACAAATCCAGCACTACAAAGGATAATAAATGGTAAAGCCCAACATAAGGAGGCAAGCTATACCCTAGAAGAGGCAAGAAACTAATCGTCTTGGCAACAAAACAAAGAGAAGAAAAGCACACAAACATAACCTCACATCCAAATATGAATATAACAGGAAGCAATAATCACTATTCCTTAATATCTCTCAACATCAATGGCCTCAACTCCCCAATAAAAAAACATAGATTATCAAACTGGATACGCAACGAGGACCCTGCATTCTGCTTCCTACAGGAAACACACCTCAGAGACAAAGACAGACACTACCTCAGAGTGAAAGGCTGGGAAACAACTTTCCAAGCAAATGGTCAGAAGAAGCAAGCTGGAGTAGCCATTCTAAAATCAAATAAAATCAATTTCCAACTAAAAGTCATCAAAAAAGATAAGGAAGGACACTTTATATTCATCAAAGGAAAAATCCACCAAGATGAACTCTCAATCCTAAATATCTATGCCCCAAATACAAGGGCACCTACATACGTAAAAGAAACCTTACTAAAGCTCAAAATACACATTGCACCTCACACAATAATAGTAGGAGATTTCAACACCCCACTCTCATCAATGGACAGATCATGGAAACAGAAATTAAACAGAGACGTAGACAGACTAAGAGAAGTCATGAGCCAAATGGACTTAACGGATATTTATAGAACGTTCTACCCTAAAGCAAAAGGATATACCTTCTTCTCAGCTCCTCATGGTACTTTCTCCAAAATTGACCATATAATTGGTCAAAAAACAGGCCTCAACAGGTACAGAAAGATAGAAATAATCCCATGCGTGCTATCGGACCACCACGGCCTAAAGCTGGTCTTCAATAACAATAAGGGAGGAAGGCTCACATATACGTGGAAATTGAACAATTGAACAGTTGAACATCTACTCAATGATAACCTGGTCAAGGAAGAAATAAAGAAAGAAATTAAAAACTTTTTAGAATTTAATGAAAATGAAGGTACAACATACCCAAACTTATGGGACACAATGAAAGCTGTGCTAAGAGGAAAACTCATAGCGCTGAGTGCCTGCAGAAAGAAACAGGAAAGAGCATATGTCAGCAGCTTGACAGCACACCTAAAAGCTCTAGAACAAAAAGAAGCAAATACACCCAGGAGGAGTAGAAGGCAGGAAATAATCAAACTCAGAGCTGAAATCAACCAAGTAGAAACAAAAGGACCATAGAAAGAATCAACAGAACCAAAGTTGGTTCTTTGAGGAAATCAACAAGATAGATAAACCCCTAGCCAGACTAAAGAGAGGACACAGAGAGTGTGTCCAAATTAACAAAATCAGAAATGAAAAGGGAGACATAACTACAGATTCAGAGGAAATTCAAAAAATCATCAGATCTTACTATAAAAGCCTATATTCAACAAAACTTGAAAATCTACAGGAAATGGACAATTTCCTAGACAGATACCAGGTACCAAGTTAAATCAGGAACAGATAAACCAGTTAAACAACCCCATAACTCCTAAGGAAATAGAAGCAGTCATTAAAGGTCTCCCAACCAAAAAGAGCCCAGGTCCAGACGGGTTTAGTGCAGAATTCTATCAGACCTTCATAGAAGACCTCATACCAATATTATCCAAACTATTCCACAAAAATTGAAACAGGTGGAGCACTACCGAATTCCTTCTATGAAGCCACAATTACTCTTATACCTAAACCACACAAAGATCCAACAAAGAAAGAGAACTTCAGACCAATTTCCCTTATGAACATCGACGTAAAAAATACTCAACAAAATTCTGGCAAACCGAATCCAAGAGCACATCAAAACAATCATCCACCATGATCAAGTAGGCTTCATCCCAGGCATGCAGGGATGGTTTAATATATGGAAAACCATCAACGTGATCCATTATATAAACAAACTGAAAGAACAAAACCACATGATCATTTCATTAGATGCTGAGAAAGCATTTGACAAAATTCAACACCCCTTCATGATAAAAGTCCTGGAAAGAATAGGAATTCAAGGCCCATACCTAAACATAGTAAAAGCCATATACAGCAAACCAGTGGCTAACATTAAACTAAATGGAGAGAAACTTGAAGCAATCCCACTAAAATCAGGGACTAGACAAGGCTGCCCACTCTCTCCCTACTTATTCAATATAGTTCTTGAAGTTCTAGCCAGAGCAATCAGACAACAAAAGGAGGTCAAGGGGATACAGATCGGAAAAGAAGAAGTCAAAATATCACTATTTGTAGATGATATGATAGTATATTTAAGTGATCCCAAAAGTTCCACCAGAGAACTACTAAAGCTGATAAACAACTTCAGCAAAGTGGCTGGGTATAAAATTAACTCAAATAAATCAGTAGCCTTCCTCTACACCAAAGAGAAACAAGCCGAGAAAGAAATTAGGGAAATGACACCCTTCATAATAGACCCAAATAATATAAAGTACCTCGGTGTGACTTTATCAAGCAAGTAAAAGATCTGTACAATAAGAACTTCAAGATACTGAAGAAAGAAATTGAAGAAGACCTCAGAAGGTGGAAAGATCTCCCATGCTCATGGATTGGCACGATTAATATAGTAAAAATGGCCATTCTACCAAAAGCGATCTACAGATTCAATGCAATCCCCATCAAAATACCAATCCAATTCTTCAAAGAGTTAGACAGAACAATTTGCAAATTCATCTGGAATAACAAAAAACCCAGGATAGCTAAAACTATCCTCAACAATAAAAGGACTTCAGGGGGAATCACTATCCCTGAACTCAAGCAGTATTACAGAGCAATAGTGATAAAAACTGCATGGTATTGGTACAGAGACAGACAGATAGACCAATGGAACAGAATTGAAGACCCAGAAATGAACCCACACACCTATGGTCACTTGATTTTTGACAAAGGAGCCAAATCCATCCAATGGAAAAAAGATAGCATTTTCAGCAAATGGTGCTGGTTCAACTGGAGGTCAACATGTAGAAGAATGCAGATCGATCCATGCTTATCACCCTGTACAAAGCTTAAGTCCAAGTGGATCAAGGACCTCCACATCAAACCAGACACACTCAAACTAATAGAAGAAAAACTAGGGAAGCATCTGGAACACATGGGCACTGGAAAAATTTCCTGAACAAAACACCAATGGCTTATGCTCTAAGATCAAGAATCGACAAATGGGATCTCATAAAACTGCAAAGCTTCTGTAAGGCAAAGGACACTGTGGTTAGGACAAAACGGCAACCAACAGATTGGGAAAAGATCTTTACCAATCCTACAACAGATAGAGGCCTTATATCCAAAATATACAAAGAACTCAAAAAGTTAGACCGCAGGGAGACAAATAACCCTATTAAAAAATGGGGTTCAGAGCTAAACAAAGAATTCACAGCTGAGGAATGCCGAATGGCTGAGAAACACCTAAAGAAATGTTCAACATCTTTAGTCATCAGGGAAATGCAAATCAAAACAACCCTGAGATTTCACCTCACACCAGTGAGAATGGCTAAGATCAAAAACTCAGGTGACAGCAAATGCTGGCTAGGATGCGGAGAAAGAGGAACACTCCTCCATTGTTGGTCGGGTTGCAGACTGGTACAACCATTCTGGAAATCAGTCTGGAGGTTCCTCAGGAAATTGGACATTGAACTGCCTGAGGATCCAGCTATACCTCTCTTGGGCATATACCCAAAAGATGCCCCAACATATAAAAAAGACACGTGCTCCACTATGTTCATCGCAGCCTTATTTATAATAGCCAGAAGCTGGAAAGAACCCAGATTCCCTTCAACAGAGGAATGGATACAGAAAATGTGGTACATCTACACAATGGAATATTACTCAGCTATCAAAAACAACGACTTTATGAAATTCGTAGGCAAATGGTTGGAACTGGAAAATATCATCCTGAGTGAGCTAACCCAATCACAGAAAGACATACATGGTATGCACTCATTGATAAGTGGCTATTAGCCCAAATGCTTGAATTACCCTAGTTGCCTAGAACAAATGAAACTCAAGACGGATGATCAAAATGTGAAGGCTTCACTCCTTCTTAAAAAGGGGAACAAGAATACCCTTGGCAGGGAAGAGAGAGGCAAAGATTAAAACAGAGACTGAAGGGACACCCATTCAGAGCCTGCCCCACATGTGGCCCATACATATACAGCCACCACAAGATCGATGAAGCAAAGAAGTGCAGGCTGACAGGAACCGGATGTAGAGACACAGCCAGTATATGGTAAATACATCGGCAAATGCCAGCAGCAAACCACTGAACCGAGAACGAGACCCCCGTTGAAGGAATCAGAGAAAGAACTGGAAGAGCTTGAAGGGGCTCGAGACCCCATATGTACAACAATGCCAAGCAACCAGAGCTTCCAGGGACTAAGCCACTACCTAAAGACTATACATGGACTGACCCTGGACTCTGACCTCATAGGTAGCAATGAATATCCTAGTAAGAGCACCAGTGGAAGGGGGAAGCCCTGGGTCCTGCTAAGACTGAACCCCAGTGAACTAGACTGTTGGGGGGAGGGCGGCAATGGGGGGAGGGTGGGGAAGGGAACACCCATAAGGAAGGCGAGAGGGGAGGGGTATGTTTGCCCGGAAACCAGGAAAGGAATAACACTCGAAATGTATATAAGAAATATTCAAGTTAATAAAAAAAAAAAAAAAAGAAGTGCTTTGATCAGAATTTGAACTCAAGTCCATCAAAAGCCTAAGATACCTGGGGCAGTTTAACGGAATATTCTTGTTATATTAATAAAACATTTCTATTTTTTTCTTCCAGGCTTAACAAATCGTGGAGCTTAATTCAAGCTGTGCATTCCTAATTCTGCCAGGAGTCTATAAATAGGCCCAGTAAAAATTCAGGATATAAAGAAATTCAGAGAAAGGCATTTTTAAGACTCAGTACAAGTCTAGTTAGTCTTTGAAATCTTTGGTCTCTGAAGACTTGAGACATTGCTGTTAGTGGTCCCCATCGTAGGCCAAAGTAAAAATTGTCTCTGATTATGAAGTGGCTTGACAATGGTAGATGAACTAAAATGTGCAAGCTAACCTGGGCATTCCAGTTGTTTATTTCTGTGAAATAAATTATGGGTAGGCTGTGTGATACCCCTAGCCAATATCTTGGACTTTGTGAGCCAATAATTTGGACCGTAATTTCATGGCTGTTTTGGGCTTATGTTCCCTGAATCAGCTGCTGTTAGATGAAATGGAGCATGAAGCTGGAGCGGGATGTGGAATCTAGAAGCGCACCAACTTGTGTCACTTTTGTATGGGCTCTTACCTGGACTATTTTGGGATTCCTTACAGCAGGACAGGCTCAGAGAATCCAGCTATCCTGTGAGTCCCCCACAGGCAAAAAGCAGAAAGCACACTGTTCATACAATTAAGCTTTTGAAGCCAGGTCATACTGTTTCTGCCATTTCCACTGATTGTCTGCAAGGCCAAAACTTTCTAACATATTTACAATCTTGTCTCCTCTTCCTGTTAATTTTTTATTTGTGACTATCTGTGAACTGACAAAAATCCAAAATACTTGTGTAATCCAGGTACAGAATGGCTTCTCCTGGAAGTATAAGACAGGAGGACCATTTGCGCCTAGAACTCTGAGGCTGGCCTGGGCAACATACAGTACTGTATTTCACAAAAATATTGACAATAGCGCATAGTAGTGTCTAAACAGCCATATGACTGAGATATATGGCTATAAATGTTTAAAGCTAGAAAGCCATATGGATGTGTTTCTTGAATATCTGAGAGTCTCTTGGGGCTAGCATCTATATATTACAACTGTAAGTCTTGGTTAGGTGATGAAATCACTTTATATTCATATTTATTTAAACAACTTGAAAATATTCAAAGAGAAAAAAATAGAATGTTTTAAAAAATTGAAAGCAGATCCTTGGTAGACATTAAATATCTTTAATGAGAAAATAAGTAAAAAACCACTTGGTGATTAGACATTGCTTACAAAGCAGGGCGGGGTTCAACTAGTGAGTTAAAGCCATTGCCAAGAACATTCTTTATTCTTTGGAAGTAAAGTTGTTAACTCATGTGTTTTCATATATAAATAGCATTTAAGGAGGGCAAATTCTTCTAGTTCAATTGAGCCTTCTATAGTTGAAAGTGTACTGACATGAACTGAATGAATCCAAGGAAAGTTATAAAAGACACAGGAAGAAGGGGGCTAAGTTCTTCCTAGGGCCACTTGTGGGTGCACTACCAGGTGGAGGAAGCCTCCTCAACTTTTTATTTTGCACTAAACCAACTGAGAGGTGGTGTGGGCTAATGGCTGGTAGAGACAGCAGCCTGAACATTCCAAGGCAGTATCCAGACCTGTGGGGGTGTCTTTTATTACCACTATTCTCAGAGTTGCTGGAAAATTTACTGTCACCTAGATCTTTTCTAGAAATGCTTGCTGGTTTGATTAGCTAGTTACCCAGTAGGATACTGTTCTCTATGTCTCAATTTTAAAAAAAAAGCAAAAAACCTTTTTAAAAACCCTGCATTAACTGTCCTAACTCTCAATTCTAGTGATTTTTATTTCAATGGGTTAAGTAAAAGTGCTGGTGGCACTTACTTGGCTGTGGATACGTCTGTGTTCTTCGCAGTGTCGAACCCTTAGAATTACACTCTGCTTCCATTTTCTTGTTCCTTTTCTTTTTTCCCACTCATTGAGCACTGGCTCCCTGTTAACAGATCCACAACAAACTCTTCACATTGGTCTTGAACTGCTAAAGCCCCCGCCATGATTGGCTCAGCAACCTCTCACATTTCAATGTAATTTTCTCAAAGTTCTGTCTTTCATTTGGTTGAAAGGTTTCTTCACTACTTTCTCTAACTTCACTCTGAAGTAGTTCATAGTATGTGTTAAATCTCATTCTCAGAAACTTCTGCTGGGAAATTTTCTTTTCTTTTTTTTTCTTTTTTTCTTTTTTCTTTTTTTCTTTTG
Organism: Rattus rattus; assembly: GCF_011064425.1. Taxonomy (NCBI): domain Eukaryota; kingdom Metazoa; phylum Chordata; class Mammalia; order Rodentia; family Muridae; genus Rattus; species Rattus rattus. The sequence goes on along the minus strand of NC_046161.1, from coordinate 73,499,446 downwards.
CCTTCCTGTCTTCTGTTCCACAGAAAGAGATTTAGTGATCTGTCTTTTGCCCTCAGCTTCTCTGCTCAGATATAACAGAGCTTTGAATTCCATCTCAGTATAATAATAATCAAATTATATGTGTTTTTACCTGGGAATCTTGAATACAGAATCCCTGACATGTTTTGGATTTGCTTAGAACCTTCAGGAAGATAGTTTACATAGCACACCACTTTATACTTGGAACAGGTACGAAGATCTGGGTAATGTGGAAAATCTTAGTTTGCAAACTTTTTGTATAAATGATCAGAAAACAAATAATAGTGGCAGCACTTTCTGCTGTCCATCTGTGAAGCCATACATGTCACATTTCAGCCTCTAGCAATCTTGATCATGGCCATGAAAGCAGCTGAGCCCTATTTCATCAATGGGTTATAATTTACTGATGTCTGGTTTGAGGTACTACAGCTCAAATGAATAAATGATGCGTATTTTTTAAATTAAATTTCAGTTTTGTAGGAAAAAAACAATGAAATTAAATGTATAATTGTAGAACCAAGACTCTGGAAGGAGACACTGAACGTTTGATGTATGTGTTAAACAGATTAAATAGAACAAATAAAATGCAAAAAGCTGAAATTTTATTAACTATATATTTATAAAATGTTTACTTCATGCATGACTAACTGAATCTGTGAAGATTATGTGAGAAGACATAAGTAAATGATTTATTGTAGAAAGAGAGTGACAGAAACTGTAGGAAAATAACTTATAGACAAGTGGCACATATAACACTGAGTTCTAAAACAAAAACTCTAAACCAATAGTGTTAAATTCATGTTGAGATATTTTTCAATCAGGCCACCACCCTGAGTTATTTATTCAATTTTTACTTACGGTAGGGAATTCAGTTAATGAAAATTCCTAAAAGAATAATTTCCTTAAAGTGCCATACACTGAGATCACTTACTCAACCATGACTCAGTTTCCCAAGCATAAGTATATCCAAACTCAGAGTGAGTGAATAAGAATAGTTTCTAAAATACGCCATTTTCCCAATATTAAATGATCATCCCCAGAACCAAGCTGACTTCAGAAAGATGAAAAGACAACTGGGTCATGCCAGTTAGCTGGCTCAGCACCTTGTGCTGTTTGCAAGAAGCCTGACAACTTGAGTTTGACTTCTGGAAGCTATGTGGTGGAGGGAAGAACATCTTGATGAATGCTCTTTATACAACACAAGCTTAATGGGAGTGTTAAGGATTCTCAGTCACAAGCCCATTAACAATTCACATTGAAAATATGCAAGCACAGAACTGTTAACAAAACCTTTCTCATATATAGTTACACAGAGAGCATTTTAGGGGAGTGATGTTGCAACTCACCAGTAAATGGTTTAACTTATTGCAGGCATTCTCTGAAGGATTTGCAGCTGAAAGGGTTTAGTAATTGTGTATAGGTCATAAGTTAGAAACCTGTGATTCTTTAGGTTCTCAATTGTCTTGGATCTTCCTGTGCTTCTCTGATTCAGAGCCACAGGTACCATAACCTGTCTGCACACACTTGTCTGCCCTATGGACAGAAGACCCACATCTCAATCCTGATGTGGGTCTTCTTTTGTCTTTTTATTTTTCTTTTGTCTTCCACCACTGAGGCATTTTAAATGTTCTAGTGGGGCGCTTGCAAGTGTTCTGTATTTTCATGCATGTGTGTTCAAGTGTAAAATATTAGAATTGCTTTCAATCTGGAGAAAATGTAGTTAATATATAACTGATTTATTTTGTCTTTCCTTTAAGCTCTGCGTATGCTTCACAACAAGGAATAGTAGTTACACTTTCCATGGTAGCCCTTTCCCTCCTGGAGTTTTTTACTCTGATTTTTCAGTCCTATACTTTGAGACTTTGAGCATTATTTTCAAATGGCTTACTGTGCTGGATAGTTTTATGTCAACTTGACACAAGCTAAAGTTATCTGGGGGGAGGAAACCTCAATTAAGTAAATGCTTCCATAAGATGGGGCTGTAGGCAACCTTGTAGGATGTTTCCTAAATTAGTGATTGGTGGAGGAGGGCCCAACCCATTGTAGGTGGGGTCATCTTTGGTTTGGTGATCCTGGGCTCTACAGGAAAGCAGGATGACAAGAAAATTTGCAAAAATGAATTCAAATTCATTATTCATTTATCGAAAGAAACTTAAGGAATCAAAAAAGGGGGCTTTTTAAAGTGAAATAAGGTGAAAGTGGGATATAAATGCCACAAATATAAAATCTAAATATTGCTTCTCTAAGCTTTTAGTAAGCAATTAAAAATATCAAACACTTCCCAAGAAATCTCATTTTCATCATATTAAAAAAAACAATTATTTTTATCTTAGCTATACACTGTGCTGCTTTTAAATATTGATGCATAGAGAGTATTTGAAGTTAAATGTTTTCAGCATTTGATAGATATTTCAATTGCAAAATGAAACACATAATATTTATTTGGTGTACACAATAAAAATGGAAAGTGAATTTAACTGTTGAAGGCCAGTTAAAATCTTAGCAATCTTAATAGATTGAAGCACTTGGTAAAATGAAATGAATAGTGTCCTTCACTTCAAAAACTCAACAAAGGAAGCATCAGATGGGACCCGTCTAGTTTTTAATAGTTCTGTGAACAAAGTCTTTCATACAATCAGAGCTTACGGTTTTGAAAACAATTGAACATTTCATTTTTACTTCAGTTCTGATGTTTATTTTGTTGTTTGTTTTGTTTTGTTGAGACAGGCTGTGTAGAGCAGGCTGGCCTTGAACTTGCTATAGTCCCTGTTTCTGCTTCCTCCCGAGTGTTGGAGTTACAGCTCACATTCAAGTTTTCTTTCTAGTCTCTCTTGTCTTTTCTTCCTTCTTTGGAATGGGGATCATCCTTTGTCTCTGTTGTAAACAAGGGAATCTTTGGCCTTGTCTTTCAATTTCATCTTGTTCTGTGGTCGTTTATTGGCTTAGACTATTTCCACCTTTCAGCTAAGGTTTTAGAGAGCATACTATATTCTGATATGCTTTTCAATACAATGGATGCTTTGTAACATATATTCATGTACCTGGATGATAAAATATTTCTTTTAAATCAGAAATAATATTTTAAAAAATAAAATTAAGGGGCATTTAAAAATGAAAAGTAAAAAAGGAAGCAGGCAGAGCAAACCATGCGGGGAATAGCCAGTAAGCAGCACTCCTCCATGGCCTCTGCATCAGCTCCTGCCTCCAGATTCTGGCCCTGTTTGAGTTCCTGTCCTTACTTCTGTGGTGATGAACTATGATGTGGAAGTATTTAAACCCAACAAGCACTTTCCTCTGCAACTTGCTTTTGATCACTGTGTGTTACATCACAGCAGTAATAACTCTTGCAAACTCCTCCTTCAGATAATGACTCCTGGACCATAGAAGCCAGGATGAGAGTGTGAATGTATAGATTCACATACAATAAGCACATATATATCATTAAATGATGCCTTTTCAGCTTATAAATATAATAGATAATAAATCACACTTTATACTGTCTTTAAGGAAATATGTGTGATAGAAAAGTCACATTTTATATTTTATGTAAGAAAAATAGGATTTTCACTCTTTACCTATCACTATTTACAAACTACTATGTTCTAAGACTGGGAATTTAAGTTAAGTGGAAATTTTAGCTACTATTCTTACACTTACTATCCTGGTAAGATCTTCAGTGATGAGGATTTTGGTAAACAAAATATAATATTACTAAAAAAATCCAAAAAATAAAGGAAAAAACTTAAAACATAAGTTTAAAATAAAAAATTATAGCCAAAATATGACCACTTTTTCTCCTCCTTTGTCCTTAGGATTGAGTTCAGAATCTTGATTACATATAGGCAAGAAACTCTATTTATTTTCAAGAGAGTATATATATTTCTTAAACTATTTGGGTCCTTCAGAAAATGTATACACTGATCTGATGACACTGCTTGGGGGGGTAGAATATTAACTATAATACAGTTACATTGAGACTAAGTTATTTCCATTTTCCAAACGATTTTTTAAATATATCTGAAATGTGACACGATTATGTGTGCCTATAATCTCAGCTTTTCAGAAACTGAAGAGGAGGATTGCTTGAGTTCATCAGTTGGAGAACAGCCAAGGAAATAGTGAGGCCCCAATCTCTAAAAATATAACAACAGAAAATGTAAGTCTGGCTCAAAAATGTAGGACAAACTTGTATAGAACACATTCAAATGAAGTCCAGTGAGTTTCGTGTGAAAAGAGAGGAATCAGAACTCTACTTCCCAAACAGTGTAATTCTCATTTCAATCATACTGACATTTGACCATTTTGTTGATGATAGAGATGAAGGGAAATGTTTGCCTTTGACATTGACGTTATATGCTTCAATTTAGCATTGACCTTGTTAATCAAGTAAAAACGCCAACTACTGTGGCTTGGAGAGTTTCTGTTTGCTGGCTCCACTGAATATGCCTTAGTTTGTATGGTCTTTGAGTATCACTGGGTGGTTCAGTTCCAGATGGAAACATGGGCAGAAAACTACAGTTCCGAGATGAAGCAATAATGGAGAATAGTTTTTCAAATTTTGGGAAGGTCATAATATCTAGATTGAAATGAAACCACAGGAGAGCAAGGTCATGTAGTACATAGTACTGTTAAAATTGTCTATGGGTTAACAGCTTCTATGAACACTTCTTTGACTTACAAAAATAAAGAGTTTGTTTTTATGAAATGGGTAGAGTAATGGTAAGGACATGTGAGCACTTTCCCCTTTCCAGTACAGAAAATTCAATACTTCAAATGTCAAACCATTACCAAGTATAAACAAACATGTTCCTCTGAAGAAATAACAACCCAGATGACTTCCAGCATGTATAATTTCTTAGAGGTCACTTTGTATATCACATGCATATGAAAAAAAAGCACTTGAGATAGTTAAATTGTGGAAAAACGGCACATCTAGAAACCTATTCACATTATGAATTATATTATAACTGTTTGTATAAATACATTTTTCTGAATCAAAACAATAGCATCAATTTGATTGGGTAAACACTTTGTTATTACCAAATGCATTCTTTTACAATGTTAGCATAGGACATTCTCAAATTGTTTTATTAAAATCAATTTAAATCTCAAAATGGCTCATGCCATTGACTCCTTGAAGCTGTGTTCCTACGTGCTTGAATCCAACGATGTAGTCCTCAACGATGTCACTGTTCTCATAATTGTAAAAACTCAATACAAGGCAGTGTTTCCAGGTAGCAGTACCTTAGCCAGTCAACCACAGTTGCTTCTGCATGGTCAACCGTGTGCAGCCAGCAGTCTCAATGCCTCTGGGTAATCTGCTCCCCCACCCCACGCCCAGTCATTGTAGCTACTGCAAGGCAAAGGAGGACTACAGTTTCATCACTGCTCACAGTTCTCTCCAACTTCATCTCACGTTCTAGTTCTCACTTCAATGTAGAATGTTTGTCCCATGGAGAAGTTGTCTAAGGATACCATCTTTGGGACAGATAGAGAGACTGGAGATTCATGAAATTCCCTGAATTAGGCATTGTTAGTGAAGACGAATCAGTCTGTGAAACTTTGATGTAAGTGCTATTTTGCTTGATCACTTGAGTTCAGAGATACTTTGAAAAGTAGCGAATGCAGTGTTTTGGAAGCTTTTGCCTGACTCTTGCCATTTGATTTATCTCCCTGCTTTTATTCTTTAGTGTTTGAACAGAGGAGTTATAGAAAAATTGCTGTCGAATGTGTGAGTTTCACTTTTTAGTCAATAATTGAGGTAATATTTGTCTTCCTAGCTGGAGGACAGTTGTAAGAATGTATAGTATACATACATACATACATACATACATACACACACACACACTTTATTCAAGTACTTATATCCATAGTTCTTTATTTTAAATTTATTTTGTCTAATTTCTGTCTTCATGGTTACATCCAAACAGAAACAAATGGATAAGATGTATTATCAATATTTAACCAATCACAGACTTTCCTTATTCCATTATAAATACAAATCATGTCTATGAATCTTCTACATGACATTGGGAAGATTAATAACCATATTATTTTTTGTTTGTTTGTTTTTAAATTTAAGAGATTTTTTATTTGATAATGAAATTATTATTGCTCCCAAACTTTCATTAAGTAAATAATTCTCTGAGTGTATACTATGGTATTCAGTAGGAGTCTAGTAACATTTGCGTCTATTAAAATTTTTCCTTGGGGCATTAATATTTTATTGTTAAGAATTTTATTATATGCATGAATAAAATAATTTTTTTATTAACTTGAGTATTTCTTATATACATTTCGAGTGTTATTCCCTTTCCCGGTTTCCGGGGAAACATCCCCCTCCCCTCTCCCCTTCTTTATGGGTGTTCCCCTCCCCATCCTCCCCCCCTTGCCACCCTCCCCCCAGCAATCTAGTTCACTGGGGGTTCAGTCTTAGCAGGACCCAGGGCTTCCCCTTCCACTGGTGCTCTTACTAGGATATTCATCGCTACCTATGAGGTCAGAGTCCAGGGTCAGTCCATGTATAGTCTTTAGGTAGTGGCTTAGTCCCTGGAAGCTCTTGTTGCTCGGCATTGTTGTACATATGGGGTCTCGAGCCCCTTCAAGCTCTTCTAGTTCTTTCTCTGATTCCTTCAACGGGGGTCCTATTCTCAATTCAGTGGTTTGCTGCTGGCATACGCCTCTGTGTTTGCTGTATTCTGGCTGTGTCTCTCGGGAGAGATCTACATCCGGCTCCTGTCGGCCTGTACTTTTTTGCTTCATCCATCTTGTCTAATTGGATGGCTGTATATGCATGGGGCCACATGTGGGGCAGGCTCTGAATGGGTGTTCCTTCTGTGTCTGTTTTAATCTTTGCTCTCTCTTCCCTGCCAAGGGTATTTTTGTTCCCTTTAAAGAAGGAGTGAAGCATTCACATTTTGATCATCCGTCTTGAGTTTCATTTGTTCTAGGCATCAAGGGTAATTCAAGCATTTGGGCTAATGGCCACTTATCAATGAGTGCATACCATGTGTGTTTTTCTGTGATTGGGTTACCTCACTCAGGATGATATTTTCCAGTTCTGACCATTTGCCTACGAATTTCAGGGATTGGCAGGATTAATATAGTAAAAATGGCCATTTTACCAAAAGCGATCTACAGATTCAATGCAATCCCCATCAAAATACCAATCCAATTCTTCAAAGAGTTAGACAGAACAATTTGCAAATTCATCTGGAATAACAAAAAACCCAGGATAGCTAAAACTATCCTCAACAATAAAAGGACTTCAGGGGAAAATCACTATCTCTGAACTCAAGCAGTATTACAGAGCATTAGTGACAAATACTGCATGGTATTGGTACAGAGACAGACAGATAGACCAATGGAACAGAATTGAAGACCCAGAAATGAACCCACACACCTATGGGCACTTGATTTTTGACAAAGAAGCCAAAACCATCAAATGGAAAAAAGATAGCATTTTCAGGAAATGGTGCTGATTCAACTGGAGGTCAACATGTAGAAGAATGCAGATCGATCCATGCTTATCACCCTGTACAAAGCTTAAGTCCAAGTGGATCAAGGACCTCCACATCAAACCAGACACACTCAAATTAATAGAAGAAAAACTAGGGAAGCATCTGGAACACATGGGCACTGGAAAAAAATTTCCTGAACAAAACACCAATGGCTTATGCTCTAAGATCAAGAATCGACAAATGGGATCTCATAAAACTGCAAAGCTTCTGTAAGGCAAAGGACACTGTGGTTAGGACAAAACAGCAACCAACAGATTGGGAAAAGATCTTTACCAATCCTACAACAGATAGAGGCCTTATATCCAAAATATACAAAGAACTCAAGAAGTTAGACTGCAGGGAGGCAAATAACCCTATTAAAAAATGGGGTTCAGAGCTAAACAAAGAATTCACAGCTGAGGAATGCCGAATGGCTGAGAAACACCTAAAGAAATGTTCAACATCTTTAGTCATAAGGGAAATGCAAATCAAAACAACCCTGAGATTCCACCTCACACTAGTGAGAATGGCTAAGTTCAAAAACTCAGGTGACAGCAGATGCTGGCGAGGATTCGGAGAAAGAGGAACATTCCTCCACTGTTGGTGGGATTGCAGACTGGTACAACCATTCTGGAAATCAGTCTGGAGGTTCCTCAGAAAATTGGACATTGAACTGCCTGAGGATCCAGCTATACCTCTCTTGGGCATATACCCACAAGATGCCCCAACATATAAAAAAGACACGTGCTCCACTATGTTCATCGCAGCCTTATTTATAATAGCCAGAAGCTGGAAAGAACCCAGATGCCCTTCAACCAAGGAATGGATACAGAAAATGTGGTACATCTACACAATGGAATATTACTCAGCTGTCAAAAACAATGACTTTATGAAATCCACCATATTATTTAAAAATTGACTGGATATATAGAGTGTTCATCTTAGTTTTTGGCCACTGTGGCAAAATACATGTGATGATCTATAAGGAAGAAAGATTTATTTTAACTCATAATTTTATAGACTTCAGGCATAGTCACATGATTTCATGATTTCACTCAGGAGGTAGCAAGGTCTAAGCTAAGTTATGGACAGAGCATGATTTATGGTAAAAAAAAATGCTTACCTATGACAGCCAGAAATCAAGGAACAAGAGATGAAATGGCCAGGATCCTAGGATAGAACTCAGCATTACCAGTTCATAGTTTCTTCATTCATGCCTCATTTCCTGAAGTATTTACTATACTTAGAAATGCCACCAGCTGGGAACCAAGACTTCAACACACAAAGTTTCAAACGTAAACTGCAACAATGCTGATCACATCATTGTGCATCCTTATAATCACCTTTATTATCCTATAGAAAAACCAAACTACTCATGTTAATGACAAAACTATTCATTGCTCTTCATAACTGATAAGTCCCTACTCTGAAGACGACACACATATCTCATTGAACATGGAAACTTCAAGCTGGTTCCTAACTAGAGCCTTTACCACTACTGACTAGTGCTCATGGTACTGGGAAGCATTCTACTTTATACCAGGGAAAGGTAAACACTAACTCTGCTACAAACTCTTGGATCTATACTGAAGAACTGCCTTCATGACACACTGGTACATTAGTGGGACCAATGTTGTGTGTGAAACCAACCACTATCTGACTGAATAAGGGCCACTTCATGAGATGGAACCCATGTGGAACAATGCTCATGTGGCCAGGAACCCTTGACTAGATAAGACATAGAACTAGAAGAAAACCAAATATCATTGTTCTGCTAAGTAAATATAGCAATAAAAAGACTCCTAATGACATACTATTACTATACATAGTGTCTCACTCAAACATCATCAGCAAAACTTCCTTGTATAGTAGATGGGAATTAGTACAAAGGTCTACAACTGAACAATGTGCAGAGAATGGAAGAACTTGGACCACTCAGTCCTACATGGGATGTCTTCATTAAATTCCTCTCCTTAAAACTGAAAAATCTATGATGAAGAGGAGGCAGAAAGATTCAAGAGTGCTAGGGGATGGAAGACTGTCTTTCAGACACAACAGGACTGCTGCACGTGTGAACTCATTGAGACCACGGCAACATGGGTAGGGTCTGCAAAGACTGAACCTAGCTGGTTTCAGTGCAAGACTGGGAAGTAGACAGTGCTCTCATTCCCAAACAGCAGCTATTTCCAATTAATAACCACTGGCACAGGAAAAAAATTATTTTCTTAAAGGAGATATCAATGAGTATATAAATCACCCATGCCCAGCAGTAGATGGTCAACACACACACACACACACACACACACACACACACACACACACACACACACATCCTCAAAGGGATTTTTGGAAGTTCTTTTTGTCTCATATTGCTTTGTTTGGGCTTTTGTCCCCTTGATAGTCTTTTGCTTGTACATTACACATTACAATTTTAAGTTTTTAATGTATTCTTTGTGTGTGTGTGTGTGAATACATTGTACATTTCTCATGCTCTTTCTTAGTTTCTTTTTCCTTAGTTTCTTTTTGATTGTTCCTTTTCTTTTTATCTTTTTTTTGTCTATTTTCTTAAGAGACAGAAGGAAGGCAAGGAGGTAGAAGGATAAGAAGGTTGGGGTGATCTGAGGAGAGATGAAGGAGGAGGAACTGTGATCAGAATAAATTGTATGAAAAAACTTTATTTTCAATAATAATTAAAATTAGAAATATAGGAACAGAAAAATTCATTTTCTTAATTTTTGAAAATTTCACACATGGATACAATAATGTCTGATCATATCTACCTCCCATTTTCTCCTCCATCATGCTCTGCTCCATATTTCATGTAAATAATTTTTAAATGATCTTATTAGTCCAATTAGTATGGCTCATTTGTACATGAATGTGGGGCCTTTCACTGAAGAATGGAAACCCTACTAATGACTGTATCTTCAATAAAGAATGATTCTCCCTTCCCTAGTAACTACTCACTTCCTATAACCTCTTCATATGGTGTGGTGAATTTTTACTAGTTTCAACCTATGTAAGGTAACCAAAGACACTCAGTTCATGATTAGACTAGAAACTGTAAAAAATACTTTCAGTTTCTCTTTGAAAAGTTCACACATTTGTATGGTGTGTTTGGATTATGTCTATCCAGTTCCCCTTAATGTTTATCCAACTTCATCCCAATTCCATGCCCTCTTTTTAGATTGTTATCAATAACTTCCTGAATCCCATGAAAACCTTTAAATAACTGATTCATTGATTAATTTGTCTATATTCAACGATCTGGTCAGAGTCTGAGTTGGCTTTTTCAACTAAAACACTTGAACAATCACTTCCCAATAATTTTCCTTCCTTCCTTTCTTCCCTCCATCCTTCTTTCCTTCCTTCTTTTCTTCTTTCTTTCCTTCCAAAGCAAAAAAGCTACTTTGTGTTGGAGCCTATGAGGGAAATCAGTGATATCCTTAGACTACAGGTTTATTTTATGTTGATTTATAATGATATCTTTGTCATTTCATCGGCCTAGAATATGCATATGCTATTTTTAACTTTTACATATGTCCTATAAAATAATCAACTTATTAAGGGTTACATTAAGGTTAATTTAAGTCATTGACCATACTTCATGAATAATGAATATGCTTAATGATATACAGAAACCAAAATTTATGATTTCATAGCAGTGTACATAACCATGCTTAAAATAAACTATAAAAACTGAAATTTCTTCTGCTAGACTTAAGACAATTAATTAGCAGAACAATGAGAAAAATAACCTGTAGTAAACTAGTATGTTTTGTGAAGGAGACTTTAAATTAGAGCTGTCAACCATGCTCAGGCATGCATTATCAAATTTCCACTGGTGTGAATGACAGGTATTCCAAGACAGAGCCTTGTGACAATTTGCTAAGTAAAGCTTGAAGGCACTTCAGAGAGTAAACCTTAAAGCTACTGTTTTTGACAAATGTAGTGTCTGTGTTGGGGCAAATTTAAGTAAGTACCCCTATTTTGTCAGAATTAACATGTGTTGAATATGAGAAATTTATTTCTTGCCTTAAAATGGGAAAAATTGGAGAAATTAACTAGGGACTAGGGAAAAAGGATGGAAGGGGAGAAATAAATAACACCAAGAATGTTTGAAAAAGCCACAGGGAAACCTATTATTTTATGTTTATATAAATATTTATACATAAATATTAGATACTTTATTTGTTAATATATACTAAATGGAGTCACTCTACATTGGGTAGCAAAGCCCACCCTCACCCCCAGGAGCCACAGATTTACAAAAACCCTAATTGCAGGCAAGGGTCACCTTTGTGAGTTGTTGGTCAGTGGGTCTGAAAGAGCCCCAAAATAATAAAGGCTATTTCCATTGCCCTTGGTGATTTGTACATAACTTAAAAGTAACAGCTTCCTTCTAAAGATACCACACACTTCCGTCACAGGACTTGGAGTAATCAAGTTGTTACTGACCTGGAAGCCAGCTTTTTGACGGATAACTCATGTACCAGAAGGTGCTATGCAAGCTGGCAAGAGAAAAAATGTTAATGTCTTAACCAGCACTAAAACCTGCAAACCCCAAGCTTTGCCAAGCTTCTAAACTAGATTGCCAGGAGATCACCAATGATGTAATAGTGGCAGTGTGTCTTATGGGTAACCAGTAGCTATCTAAATAGGCACAAGGCCTGATCAAGAGGAGGGGTTTTATACTTTATACCGAAATCTACCCAACTACCTATGGCTGAACAGGTCACAGATCATAGAGGAGAACCTGCTACTGCAATTTTGTTAAGATAATACAAACTCCAAATAAATTGATATGTATCATTATAATGGTAGATAAGTTCAGCTGTTAACCATTTATCAAGGAAGTTTCTCTTTGAAGCCCATAAGTGAGTATATGTTATCCAGCCCCAGCTGGCAATTTACAACATCCATTTCTACACCTAAGGCTCAGGAACATCACGGATGGAGAGTGGAAAGATTTTAAGAGTCAGAAGACCCAGACACCTGCAGGGAGAGTATGTCTTCTAGACATAACAAAGATGTCGCTCTCATGAACTCTCAACAATATGGTTGACTGCACAAGACCTTACCAGTCAACATTTTAGCATGGTTGGGGGAAATTTTCCCAAGACCCCACCCATAGATTAAGAACTATATGTAGTTAATGGCTACTGGTGGAAAATCAGTTTTCTCTAGGTATAAGTCCCCACAATCATAAGTAGTTAGAGTTCATAATATTTATATATGGAAACACAAATTGGATTTATGGTTATGTGTTTATGTATTCATGTCTGTGGGTACATGTATGTGCTTGCACAAAACAATAATAATCATAGACTCATAGAGGACAAGGAAGGTGTTGGAAAGGGAAGAGAGGAGGGTGGAACTGATGTAAACACACTGTATTCATGTATTTGACTCTCAAAAAATTAAATTTAAAGTTAAAAAGGGGTCTGAGTATATTTGAACCAAAATATGATGAGAAGAATCTATAAGAGAGGACTCTTAGATCCTCCTAAACTCACTCAGCTTTTCCCTTTTTATTGATCTTTAGCCAGAAAGCTTATGATTTTATGGAATGGAACAGAGAACATTCTTACATTCTTTTAAAATTAAAGGAGGGAGAATGTCCAGGGAATCCTATCCTGCTTAAACTATCCTGATTCTTAACAGAAGTGGCACTGCTATTCATGGTAACAAATTTCAGTGTGAATTATTCTGCCTAAACCAAAACAAAAAGGTTATAAATAAATATTTCCAGCCGGTATCTTCATTAGATTGCAACGTATTTGTAAGTGTATATGTTCATACATGAAGATGGCTAGACTTTTTCTTTCAACAACACAAGATTCTATACAACTTTGTTGGGGGCTAACATACTTGTAGATAGGTTAAACATTATAGAGTAAAAAAAGATAGGGTAAAATGAAGATATTCTTTTCCAAATATTAATTCTAATACAAACAAAATTAAGACATTTTGGGTACCAATAGCTAAGTACACCCTCGTTAAGGGGCATCTGATTTCTCTGATGATGTTTAGGCACTGCTCCACTCCCCACAGTGGGCCTCTTCCAGTTTCGTTGCATAACAGTAGACACAATGTTCCAGTAGTATGTGAACCGACATCCAACTACAAACAGGAAACATATGTGTTTGCAGAATAAGTCAGGGGAGGACACATTGGTTAAGGATCAGGTGGAAACTGAGTCCATCTGCATAGTTACTGATGGCTTCATGGTACCAGGAAGGTACCAGAAGTAGTGGTGTTCTACACATGCTCTGTAGCTCAGATTGTCCCTTACATGGTCAAGACTTCTTTTTCTAGTTCTCGGTGTGTTCATCTCTAAAACTAAACAACTAAAGAAATCTTAAAAGAAATTCATCAGCCTGAGTTAGATATTAGGGGTCTCTAAAACGTCACAAACAGATGAGAAACTTAAATGAATACCTAATCCAAAAAGAATTGCCTATATTTCTGGCCTAGTATTAAGACTCAGTTGGATTTTTGTGTGGCTATGGGTAGGTGGTTTCTGTGTATGACCTGTAAAAACTAACTTTAGTGTTAATATGTATTCAAGCACATATTAACTATATAATCTGTCATATTAGTGGATCTATTTTCTCTACTGTCTATTCACATTAATACTCTTTTAAAAATTCGCCTTTCTTTTTTATTATATCTTTGTATTACATTTACTTTTTAAAATATATTTTAATTAAAATAAAATCACTTTCCTTCTTCTCGCTTCATGCAAAATATCACTGGGTCTCTGTTGCAGTAAAATTAATTAAAGCTTCTTTTATTCTGCACTAGAGCTGGCACCGTAGGGCCACATGGCATCTGTGGGATATTTTCATCTCAGTCAACAAAGCGTCTCACCCATTAAGTTCCATCCCATATCACACTGCCGGTGGCTACTCTCTGAACCCAGAAATAATCTCTACCCATCTAGTTCCCAAGGCAGGTTGCTCCATGCCAGACATCCCAATTCCGTGGCAGCTCAGTGTGTCCAACCACCACCCACTCTCTTGAACTCAATTAAATCACCACATGAAAAAACACACAACACAATAACCTCTGATCCAATTGATAAAATAGAATTGTCCACCTAGATAACATACAGTTGACTCATCTAGATACACAAAATCCTGTACACATCCATCCCTTAAGAATATTCATAACAACCTGTAAATGTGCAGAGAGAAATCTTAACATCTGCCTCCATGTTCTCTTGGCTGCTCCTCTCTCCTCCAGTCTCCTCCTCTAAAACTTTTCTCCCGCCCATCCTTCCTTCTCGTCCAATGACAGGCTTCATTCTATCCTGTACCTGCCTTCACTATATAATGATGTCAACCTACATTTCACCCTTTCTGTCTAATTAACAAAATTTTCTCTCAAATATAAGCTGAGCACAACTATTTTCATTTTGTAAATTAAAAGCATAAATATACCTAATACCCAGTCTAACATTTTATCAGTTAAATAGAACAGTTAGTTATCCATTCCAGCTTAAGAAAGGCTTAAAATCTATACTAGATCCTCACCAGCTTGTATCCTATCTGATAACTATCTAATTAAATATGTATTTTCAAAGTTAAACAGCCTGAGTAGGCTATGAGACTATAATCAGTTTTCAACCTCATCAGAAATCTGAGAATGACCAAATATTTATAAACATCGGAAGCCTAACATGGCTTTCAGAACTGAGAGGTTGTAGGGACAAATCTCCACTAGCACAGTCCTCTGTTAGCAACATGTGAGCACAAGTTTTCAGCCTTCTGGCCCAAAACCAACTGATAGGCTCTTGAAATGTAGAAATCTCAAAGGGCTGATAATTCTGGTTCGGCAAAGATTATCAGTCAACTATTTTGCAAAGTGTGTCCCTTTTTGGACAGTATTAGTCTGCAGATGAAACAAGTAGTTTCTGCCCAGTGGCTGCCTAGCCACAAAGTATTACTTCACCCAGAGGTAGAGATGTTCAATTTCTTCATTAAATCCACCAAATGGGAACTGTTAGGAGCAGATACGTCTCAACCAAAGATAAATAACTTTAAATGTTATATTTTGTGAATTTCTGACATTTTTGAAAATGTCATATATATAATGTCTGTCTATATAAGGTAATCTGGACTGTTGTCTGTTAACTATTCTCAGCTATTTCTGACAAGACTATTTTAAAAACACTCTAATGGTGAACTAGGGGCCATGAATTTGTTATTTGGGCCCTAATCCCTATGTTTAATTAACTCAGAAGTTTGTAATGGCATCAATATAAGGACTGGGTTCAAACCATGTACTTTAAATATTTTTGTAACAAATAAGTTCCACACCAAAGAAAAGATATGATTTTAGCTTAGTTACTAAATGAGATTATAGCTATACAATTCAATCTAGCTAATTCCTCCTTGTTAAATTACAACCATTTCTAGATCCCTCATAAAAACAACCTTAGAATACTTAGAATAACCACTTTCAGCCCACCAAAAGTCCAGGGAATTGGGGCAATGACTCTACCACTGAGCCAAATCCCCAACCCTTGCTTTTGATGATGAACTGTTATATGGAGCTATGAGTGAAATAAGTCTTTTCTTCCCCAAATTAATTTTGGTCATGGTGTTTTTATCACAGAAATAGTAACCTTAACTACAGCAGTGATTATCACTGTAAAGACAGATTCTTCCTCTCACTGCAGCTGTTAATTTTCTGTAGCTCTTCATCTAGGGGTGGAGCCTGTTGATATTTCTTCTGCCATTTTGGAATGTCGGCGGGTGTCATCATCAAGTGGGCTTTGTTTAATGACCATATTGTTATCATATCATGAGAACAGCTCCTGCCATGTACAGAAAATACTATCTCCAATGCCCTTGTCTTCTGACACTTACAATCTTTCTTTCCTTCTTCCACACCGTTCTCCGAGTCTTAGGTATGAGACTTGTACTGTCGTATACCATTTGGCCATTCCAGACAGGTACCCCATAGTTATTTGTCTGTATTTTGGCCATTTATAGTTTTCTATATGATCTCTGTCTGCTCCAAAACAAGATACTGTGTGGGTGATGAGACTACACTTACATGTGAATCTAATGATAGGTATTTGGAATGCATTTGAGGGTGACACTGGTATGCGGCAGTAGTAGGTTCTCCTATAGGGTCTATAAAGTCACTAGTCACAGGGAGCTGGGTACCACATTTTTTAAATCCATTCCTCTGTTGAAGGACATCTGGGTTCTTTCCAGCTTCTGGCTATTATAAGTAAGGCTGCTATGAACTTAGTGGAGCATGTGTCTTTGATGTATGTTGGAGCATCTTTTGGGTATATGCCCAGGAGCAGTATAGCTGGGTCCTCAGGTAGAGGAATGTCCAACTTTCTGAGGAAGCTCCAGACTGGTTTCTAGAGTACTTGTACCAGTTTGCAATCCCACCAACAACAGAGAAGTGTTCTTCTTTCTCCACATCCTCACCAGCATCTGCTGTCAGCTGAGTTTTTTTTTTTATCTTAGCCAGATTCCCTCCTATTGAGTAAGCCTTACACCAATTAAGCGACTCTGGGTTCGATGAATGTTCTGTTATTGCAGTGTCGAAGATATCCTGCCATACTGGACATCATTGAGGCTCAGAGGCTCTACAGCTTGAGGGGACTTTTGTTTTCTCTCTTGGCAGCTTGTATGGTGCCTGCTGATACCATGAAGCCAAATCCTCAGGGAGGAGGTTTCAGGAGAATCTTAGCACTATTCCTCTAAATCTCATGTTGGAAGTGTGTGGTGTCTTCAGCAACAGAGTCTGACTTAAAAAATTAAAAAATTAAAAAATTCTGGAAGGCAACCAAAGGCAAGGGGGATAGCCTGTACTGTTTGAGCTTCTTACTCCTGGCGCTGTGGTTTTGTTAGGTAGCCTATGTCTTTGGGGAAGAGTATTATTATTCCAAAATGATAGAATTTTATTTAACTGTTTATAGAAGTTGTTTTCAGTCAATGTTACTTTTTCAAATACTATTTACTAACAGAATCAAAGTTTACTTAAACTTATGAGACATTTCTACATTTCATTCATAAATTTTAAGTAGTGTGGAAAGAGCCATTCATATAAGCTTTGTTTAGAAATGATATTATTATTTTCATTAATGTTTGGCAGTTTAGTATTTCTAATTAAAAGAAATATTTATCATCATACAGTATTACAGATTGAGAAATAAAATCTATATTATTCGTGTGTGTGTGTGTGTGTGTGTGTGTGTGTATACTAATAGCAAATGATTTTTTTAGGCTAACAGATTTTTCCCTAAAATAATTTTATTATTAAAGAATTCTCGGGGCTGGAGCCATGACTCAGTGGTTAGGAGCACTGACTGCCCTTCCAGAGGTCCCGAGTGCATTCCCAACAACTATTTGGCAGCTCACAACCATCTGTAATGGGATCTGATGCCCTCTTCTGGTGTTTCTGAAGACAGTGACAGTGTATGCACATAACATTAAGTAAATAAATCTTTTTAAAAAGAGAATTATCTATTATTTTAATATTCTTACATTAGAAAAACTGAAATTCAGTTGACTCTGGAGTGGAAGTCAACAATCTTAGTTTTTAATTCAATGGTTTTTAGTTTACTATTTTTCCTTGCTTAAGGAAAACTTAAAAATTTAAGGTAGAAACTTTCTGTAAGAATTTAAAAGTTTGCCAACATTGTAGTCATGGGGTTCACTTCAAAAAGATCTCCCATGTACCATTATTGAGTAAATGTTTTAACACATTATAACAAAGAAATGAAGATACC
The DNA here is from genome assembly GCF_011064425.1 of Rattus rattus. NCBI lineage: Eukaryota > Metazoa > Chordata > Mammalia > Rodentia > Muridae > Rattus > Rattus rattus. Next base: position 73,481,167 of record NC_046161.1, on the reverse strand, counting down.
TTTGAATGAATCCTCTATCTTTATGGCCACACCCATGCCTTCAAACCTCTGTTCCGGTACATCCCAACTAAAGTCATATCTGTCACTCAAACTGACTCCTCGAGAGCCAATAAGTCACATTTTAAAACTTCACCCATGTAGTTAGAAGCCCTTGGGCTCAGGTATCCTCATATTTGAAAGCTGCCTCTAGGGATATATGAAAGGGCAGTCAGTTGTGGGAACTGTTGTTCAACATCTTCCTGAGTTAAGTCGCTCCAACTCAGTTTAGGGCCCAACACACATTCCAGATACTTTCGGGCTGGAGAGATGGCTCAGCAGTTAAGAACACTGACTGCTCTTCCAGAGGTTCTGAGTTCAATTCCCAGCAACCACATGGTGGCTTGCAACCGTCTGTAATGAGATCTGGTGCCCTCTTCTGGTATGTCTGAAGACAGCTGCGGTGTACTCATATACATTAAAGAAAACTTTAAAAAAAAAAAAAAAGAAAAAGAAATATAACTACCTGAAAGCCTATCTCAAACTTAACGAAGCAATCCCTCAACTCACAACTACCTACCTTAGCGATCTTTACCTAAAGAGTGGCATTCCTTAAGCACATAGGCATATTCTTTTTTTTAATTGGATATTTTTTATTTACGTTTCAAATGTTATTCCCTTTCCTGGTTTCCCATCCATAAACACCCTATCCCATCCCCCTCTCCTTCTTCTATAAGGGTGTTCCCCTCCCCCTCCCCAAACACTCCTCTTATCTCCTCCCCACCCTGATGTTCCCATACACTGGGGGTTCCAGACTTGGCAAGACTACGCATAGGCATATTCTTTTTTCTTTTTTTCCGGAGCTGGGGACCGAACCCAGGGCCTTGCGCTCGCTAGGCAAGCACTCTACCACTGAACTAAATCCCCAACCCAAGGCATATTCTTACCATGTGTGCAGTCACAGAGGAATGGCATTACTAAAGTATATAGAGGTACCTTTTCAACATGTGTGTGATCATGGAGTTCATGCTTTTTCCTGTCCCTTTAAAATTTTCTTAGGAAACACAGGCAGAAAATAAAGAAAAAGAGGTGGTTCTTGGCATGAATTTAGTTGGACAGAAATTTCAACGATATCAATTCATCTGATTTATGTTCCAATGCAGTGATCCATCCTGTTGAATCCCAATGTTTACATGTGTTATGAGGTTAAATACCAATCTATAAAGTTTGACCTCTGGATTATCAACACACCTGGCATGTAGTAAATTTTAATTAATTCTCTAACGTATACACTGAAGGAATATTTTTGACAATGGATTTTTAGGATCCCAGAGCTCAGTCAGTTTCTCGGAGGACATTTGGGGATGAATAGAAACTTCAGGGGGAAAAACCCAGCGTCATAAACACTTGCTGCTTTAGAGGGGCTCTGCTTTCATCTACTGCCACTTAGTAACCTTTGATGTGGGACATCTGCAATGACAGGATTCTCTCCTGAAAGAAAAGAATGCTTACGAGGTGTTGGTCCAAGGTAGGATGGCAGGCACTATCTGCCTGCATTTCTTTAATGAGCACATGACTCATTGCTGCCACACAAGCTGACTTTCTCTCTCTACTAACTATAGTATCGATTTATGTGTTTTGGCCCTTACTTAAAAAATTAGGCTTTTGCTCTGTTTGATCACCGACAAGAGAATAATTTTAATTACCGGTGTTGTAAAGTTTGTAATGTAGTATATAATGGAATAAATAAGATTATAAATTATGAAAAAGACATTTCCATGATTAATTCAAAAGTGTCAAGCACTAAAGTGTCTATTGGAGGATTCATTTTGTAGCTTGGGCAAAGTACAGCACTAGAAAGACTTTTGGAGAAGAAAAGAGAACAAATCAAATTCAGTATAAGAAAGAGAATGATGGGATTAGAAAGTTCATGTGTGCTGATCTCGAAGAATAAGTAACCTCTTCCTTATCTCAACTCAAAAAGAGCTAAATAGCACTAACGATAGTGTGAAATTATTATAGATGCTAGAATCTTATATTATCCATTGTTCCCTGAAGGCTATATAGTTATCTATCGGTTCTTAACTTAAAGAATATAATCAAATTATTGAAAACTTCTTTTAGTGTCCATCCAATTTTCTGGAAATCATTAAGATTTATTGTCACAGCAATGAGAAGAGAAGACATAGTGCCCTAGCATATATTCTGTTGGGGGTTTCTTGCCATTCTGGGAATACTTTTTATAGCAATAGTGGTTTATTTGGTCCCCACTAACATATTCTCCTCCTATCTCTTTCTCTTCATAAGTATGGCATTAAGTGACAGTAGTTTCCTGGTGATATTTGTCCCCGAGTTCTTACTGTTTCATCAAAAAGTACTTTTGTTTTGGTCTGTGGATCATCAGAGTCTATTGAATTTCATTTTTGTATGCAATTCAAGATGATTTGTCGAGAAAATGAAAATGTAGGCAGAGTTGGGAAACAGCTAATCAACACACCATATGAAAGTCCTGGCGATTGAAGCTCACTTGGTGTTTGTGGGTTACACAACTGGATCCCAACAGCAGTGGATCCACAGCATCGGAGCACTCATTGTCTAATAATTTCTTCAAAAACAGCTTTTCCATGAAATTAATAAGAACACATGATGCTACTGGAAACATTGTCTCTCCAGTCTAGCTTCCTTTCTGGAAGTATAAAACTGCAAGCAATCTCGAGCAAAGTTGCTACAAATGATGTTAGTTTATGTGTATGATACATTTCATGGGATTTCCACATTCTTTTTAGCAAAAATTGTCAACCAAGAATCAGTTTAATGGTTTTAGATTTTTAAAAATAGCAAGTGACACAAATGTTTATATTAATTCCAAATTGATCACAGACATATTCTCTTGGAAAACTAGCAAGGATAATCCTTTAATTAAATTTCTTTTTGTAGCCAAGCTAAATGAAGTTTTAATTATCTGAAACCATTTGGAACATCATTTAATACAATTCCCTTAAGTGCATGTAGGGCTTGCTATGTGCCGAACGTGATGGTCTGGAGGTAAATAGAAAGTAAGACTTGGCTTTCTCTATCAAGAGATAATAGTCACAATAATCAATGATGTCAGAGCATCATTTAAAAAATGGACTTGGATAGAGGTCATACCGATGCAGTACATATCAAAATAATGGATTTACTTTGAAAACAATTATATTATATTGCTTAAAAGAGGACTGAGCCGAATGAATACACATTAAAAGCTGTAAAAAGAGGGGGAGGGGAGAGCCCCACTCGCAGGTAAGATGCTTGTTAAGCAATGGGGGAACATTTTCAGTGTTGCACTGAAAAAATTTGATAATTGGTAAGAGGTGAATCCTATTGTAGGTGAATTCATTTTGAATCTTCAAAAGCCCAAAGTGTACATTGCATAGGTAGGATGGAACTCACACAGTAAGAACCTTGAATTGTTATGTGCATTCTACCAGTGGCGAGACTCTCTGTACTACATAGATGAATAAATATAGTCCATGCCAAAAAGGTTTTTAATTAGTATTTTAAAAATACCCAAAACAGCTCCTGGCAAAGAGAGTTGTCTCACTAAGTAGATGTGAACTGGATAATATGTAATACTAACTATAGTCAGAAATTTCAAAAGAATGAGGCAAGAAATTCAAATGTAACTTGTATGGGGCCTCAAGTTGAAAGTGCTTTGTAAGTCATTAGTATGGTATAATGCATCTATATAGTATGATATAATGCATAGATTGAGCCTAATCTATAATGAGGTGTAGATTTATATTTCTAAGATACTTGAAGCAATCTCACTAAAATCAGGGACAAGGCAAGCATGCCCACTCTCCCCATGTATATTTAATATAGTACTCGAAGTCCTAGCTAGAACAATAAGACAACAAAAGGAGATCAAGGGGATACAAATCGGCAATGAAGAAGTCAAGGTATCACTATTTGCAGATGATATGATAGTATAATAAGCAACCCCAAAAATTCTACCAGAGAACTTCTACAGCTAATAAACAACTTCAGCAAAGTGGCTGGATATAAAATTAACTCAATCAGTCCAGTAGCCTTCCTCTATACAAATGATGAATAGGCTGAGAAAAAATTAGGGAAATGATACCCTTCACAATAGTTCCAAATAATAAAAAAATGTCTTGGGTAACTCTAACCAAACAAGTGAAATATCTGTGTGGCAAGAACTTCAAGTCTCTCAAGAAAGAAATTGGAAAAGACTTCAGAAAATGTAGGGATGTTCCATGCTCCTGGATTGGCATAATTAACATAGTAAAAATGACTGCCCCACCAAAATCAATCTACAGACTCAGTGTAATCCCCATCAAAACTCCAACATAATTCTTCAAAAACTTTCAGCTTATTTGATGAGAAACAAATATTGTTCAAATATCGATAGCCAATTTTTTTTAGGAGTAACAAAATATTATTCAGTTCAATATTACATACACAAAGAAGTAAATACAAACACATACCCATTGCTATTTGTCAACAGTATTTGGTGAAATACAGTGTCATTTTTCACAAGATATTGATTGTTCCTTTATTTTTAACTCTGATTTGATAGTTTATTTTTGAGAATGTAATTTAATTGCTTTTTTCTTTATATTTCCTGATTCCAACAAATCATTTGTATCTCTCCCTGCACTCCTAAAATGCATATGGGCTCTTATATCAATCAATATTACTGAATGTATATATGTATATGTATTTTGTATACATATACATTTTGAAATATAAACTGTAGATTACATCTAAATTTGCATACATTTATATTGTGATGACTCATTAATTAGTACTCCATGAAAAAAATCATTGTTCCTTTCCTTTGCAATGACAAACACTCCCATGCACCTATATATACTTTCCTGTTAATTGTTATTTAAGGTAAAAGTTTTTTAAGCTTACTAACTTCCATACTGGCATACACAGTGTAATGATTCTTCCTCAGATTGTACTTTTTTAGAGATATAAACAAAGCTTTTTGTTTTACCTATGCTCCTTTCAGAATATTTGTGTTCAAAGCCAACTTCCTCATCCTTTGATTTTCAAGATCTTTTCTTTCAACTTTTGCACTTTTCCCTGTCCCTTGGATGAGGGAAAAACTTTTAAGAGGATACATCCATCTTTATTCCCTTCACCTTTCCTCTAGTAGCATGTACTATAATTTCTAGCAATTTCTTTTTTTTTTCCCTTTTTTTTTTTTTCTTTTGTATTTCTTTTATACATTTCGAGTGTTATTCCCTTTCCCGGTTTCCGGGCAAACATCCCCCTCCCTCCTCCCCTTCCTTATGGGTGTTCCCCTCCCGACCCTCCCCCCATTGCCGCCCTCCCCGCAAGAGTCTAGTTCACTGGGGGTTCAGTATTAGCAGGACCCAGGGCTTCCCCTTCCACTGGTGCTCTTACTAGGATATTCATTGCTACGATAGCCAATTTTTAAAAGAATAAAAAGTGTTAGTTTATAATTTTTATTTGATTAACTAAACAAATATAATTTGTAAATTTGATGGGCACATATACATTTAGTACATTACAATACAATGAGTGAGACGTTAAGTGTGGGGGGTGTTATCACCAAACTGCTCAATAACACTCTAATTCTTGCCTTGGTATTTTTTAAGTTAATTTTTCTTATGTGGAAGTGAAAGGATGGAAGAAACTTCACAGTACACTCGTATGAATGCACTTAAGAGATTCCTCTTTTAAGCTCAGAAATGCAGAGTTTCATTAACACAAAGTTTCAACACTTGCTTCTTGTGCTGTTAGCTTTGCCTTCCTGAGCTGCAGCACCATGTGGAGGATGTGGAAATGGAAGTTGGAAGCCAGAAAACTATTAAGCCTGGGGTGACATTTCAGACCTCACTTGTAATAACAGCTTTGAGCATATGTTTTAATTCCATCCTCTCGACTAGAATTTAAAAAACAAGACCTCTTAAGCATGTTAACTGGACTTGTATTTTTAGTCACTGTCTCTACACTGCAGCCTAATGGGCATTGTTTTCACACATGCAGCACAAGATGAAAATGCTTTGAAGTTTATTAAGGTTTTAAAAGTTGAGAGTCTTTGTAGCAAGTGACCCCCAGCACCATTTGACGTTCTTTTTAAATTTCTATTTTGGAGGCTGGAGATACATGGCACTGTTATTAGAGTATTTACCTGGCATGCGCAAAGCCCTGGTTTTCATTTCTGCCACCACATAAAATCAGACACAGTAGGGCAGATGTTGTACAGAGAGGAAGACCAGAAATTCAAACTCCTTCCCAGCTCCATAGTAAATTTGAGACCAGCCTGGGCTACTTAGATCCTGTCTCAAAAATGTACTAATCTTAGTTTTAATAGGACTCCAGCATATTCTTCTGCATCAAGCCTTAAGGTTGTCAATTATTACTACTTTATATTTCCTTATATGCAATTAATACCATTCCATGGGATCCAGAGAACATGGAACCCAGACTATTTGACTTAGTAAAATCATATAAAATTAGGCAGAAACATTTTTTGAATTAGAGTGTAGGACATATACCTCTACTACACTCATCATGTGACTGAATAGGTACATTCAATAATTCTCCATTGTTGCTTCTGTTTTCGTTTTTCTTATTGTTGTTGCTTTTTGAGACAGGTTTTTTCTGTGTAGCCCTGGCTGTTGTGGAATCACTTCAGAGATGAGGCTGGCCTCCAACTCAAAGATCCAACTGTCTCTGCCTCCTGAGTACTGGGATTAAAGGTGTGAGCCACTGCCACCCAGTCACTCATAGATTCTTAAAGATTTTTCTCTTCCTTTCTTCTCAAGTGAAGAATAAATTCCTGATAAGTCTAAATAGCAGTCCTTAATATTCCAAAGAAGAGCTGAATATGTGCCATCTTACCTTGATGTTTGCATGAATGCCCATTTGCTAAATGTAATTCTAGGGATATGTGAGTGGATGCAAGAGAAAAGATCTGACATGCCAAGCAAGGATTGCAAAGGAGGGAGAAGCAGAAAGAGAATGGGAAGAAAAGCTAGAAAGTTACTGAGTACAAAACTAGACCTTATTCTGAGCACCAGTTCACCCTACCCAGAGTATTTCTGCCCAGAGTTACAGGCCAGGGGCACTGGCATGGACACCTGCACTGGTGAGATTCAGGTGATACAGCCACTCACCCATGACAGGGGCACCTCTCGTGGACCATGCACACAACTAAGCAAGCACTGATGAGCAGGATATTGGAAGGAATTTAGGTTGAAATCATTATCAAATAAATCACCCTATGATGAACAGAAACCTATTTCTTTGATACTGGATGCTCGAAGAAACAAAACAAAACAAACAAAAAACAAGATTTGATTTACTTTATAGATTATTAAGATTCATAATCTATTTTTATTGGATATTAGGATGGCAACTCCAGCTTGTTTCTGGGGACCATTTGCTTGGAAGATCTTTTCCCTTCCTTTTACTCTGAGATAGTGCCTGTCTGTGTTATATCTTTTTTTTATTATATATATTTCTTTACTTACATTTCAAATGGTATTCCCTTTCCCGGTTTCCTGTTCACAAGACCGCATGCCCACCGGCTCCCCCATATGGGTGCTTCCCACAACCACATCCCTTATCGCCGCCCCTCCCCGATATTTCCTTGTACTGGGTGTCCAAAGCAGAACCAAGGGCTTCCCCTTCCACTGGTGCCCCAACAAGGCCTTTCTCTGCTACATATGCAGTTGGAGCCCTGGGTCAGTCTATGTATAGTCTTTTGGTAGTGGTTTATTCCCTGGAAGCTCTGGTTGCTTGGCATTGTTGTTCTTATGGGGTTGCAAGCCCCTTCAACTCTTTCAATCCTTTCTCTAATTCCCGTAAACGGGGTCCTGTTCTCAGTTAAGTGGTTTGCTGCTAGCATTGACCTCTGTATTGAACATGCTCTGGATGTGTCTCTCAGGATAGATCTATATAAGGTCCCTTTCCGCATGCATTTTTTAGCTTCATAAATCTTATCTAGCTTTGGTGGCTGTATATGTATGGACCACATGTGCGGCAGGCTCTGAATGGCTGTTCCTTCAATCACTGCTCTAAATTTTGCTTCCATATCCCCTCCTATGGATGTTTTTTTCCCTTTTTTAAAATTTTTTTATTAGATATATTTCTTTACTTACATTTCAAATGTTATTCCCCTTCCTGGTTCCCTGTCAATAAGCCCCCATTCCCTCACCTCTCCTTCCCTCATACAGGTATTTCCCTTATACATTCCGCTTACTGCCCCCCATATTCCCCTGCACTGGGGGTCCACCCTTGGCAGGACCAACGGATTCCCCTTCCACTGGTGCCCCAACAAAGCTATTCTCTGCTACATATGCAGTTGGAGCCCTGGGTCAGTCCATGTATAATCTTTTGGTAGTGGTTTATCCCCTGGAAGCTCTGGTTGGTTGGCATTGTTGTTTTATGGGGGTGCAAGCTCCTTCAACTCTTTCAATCCTTTCTCTAATTCCCCCCAATGGGGTCCTATTCTCAGTTCGGTGGTTGGCTGCTAGCATTGACCTCTGTATCTGGATGTGTCTCTCAGGAGAGATCTATATCTGGTCCCTTTCCGCATGCATTTTTTAGCTTCATCAATCTTATCTAGTTTTGGTGGCTGTATATATGTGGGCCACATGTGAGGCAGGCTCTGAATGGCTGTTCCTTCAGTCACTGCTCTAAACTTTGCTTCCATATCCCCTCCTATGGATATTTTTTCCCCTTTCAAGAAGGAGTGGGAGCATCCACATTTTGGTCATCCTTCTTCTTGAGCTTCCTATGCTCTGTGGACTGCATCTTGGGTAATTCGAGTGGGTAATTGGCTAATATCCACTTATCAATGAGTGCATAATCAGTGTGTTTTTCTGTGATTGAGTTACCTCATTCAGGGTGATACTTTTCGGTTCCATCCATTTGCCTATGAATTTCATAAGGTCATTGTTTTTGATAGCTGAGTAGTACTCCATTGTATAGATGTACATTTTTTGAATCCATTCCTCTGTTGAAGGGCATCTGGGTTCGTTCCAGCTTCTGGCTATTATAAATAAGGCTGCTATGAACTTAGTGGAGCATGTGTCTTTGATATATGTTGGAGCATCTTTTGGGTACATGCCCAGGAGAGGTATAGCTGGGTCCTCAGGTAGTGCAATGTCCAACTTTCTGAGGAAGCTCCAGACTGATTTCCAGAGTACTTGTACCAGTTTGCAATCCCACCAACAATGGAGGAGTGTTCTTCTTTCTCCACATCCTCACCAGCATCTGCTATCACCTGAGTTTTTGATCTTAGCCATTCTGACTGATATGAGGTGGAATCTCAAGGTTGTTTTGATTTGCATTTCCCTGATGACTAATGGTATTGAACATTTCTTTTGGGGCATTCGATATGCCTCAGCTGAGAATGCCTCAGCTCTGTACCCCATTTTAATGGGGTTATTTGGTTCTCTGGAGTCTAACTTTTTGAGTTCTTTGTGTAATTTGGATATTATCCCTCCATTAGTTGTAGGATTGGTAAAGATCTTTTCCCAATCTGTTAGTTGCCGTTTTGTCCTAATGACAGTGTCTTTGGCCTTACAGAAGCTTTGCAGTTTTATGAGGTCCCATTTGTTGATTTTTGATCTTAGAGCATTTTCACCAAATGGCGCTGGTTCAACTGGAGGTCAGCATGTAGAAGAATGCAAATCGATCCATTCTTATCACCATGTACAAAGCTTAAGTCCAAGTGGATCAAGGACCTCCACATCAAACCAGATACACTCAACCTAATAGAAGAAAAAGTGGGGAAGAGTCTTGAACATATGGGCACTGGGGAAAATTTCCTGAACAAAACACCAATGGCTTATGCTCTAAGATCATCAGGGAAATGCAAATTAAAACAACCTTGAGATTCCACCTCACACCAGTCAGAATGGCTAAGATAAAAAACTCAAGTGACAGCAGATGCTGGTGAAGATGTGGAGAAAGAGGAACACTCCTCCATTGTTGGTGGGATTGCAAACTGGTACAAGTACTCTGGAAATCAGTCTGGAGCTTCCTCAGAAAATTGGACATTCCACTACCTGAGGACCCAGCTATACCTCTCCTGGGCATATACCCAAAAGATGCTCCAACATACATCAAAGACACATGCTCCACTAAGTTCATAGCAGCCTTATTTTTAATAGCCAGAAGCTAGAAAGAACCCAGATGCCCTTCAACAGAGGAATGGATTAAAAATTTGTGGTTCATCTACATAATGGAGTACTACTCAGCTATCAAAAACAATGACTTCATGAAATTCATAGGAAAATGGAATGAACTAGAAAATATCATCCTGAGTGAGGCAACCCAATCACAGAAAAACACACTTTTTATGCACTCATTGATAAATCAATATTAGCCCAAAAGCTTGAATTACCCAAGATGCAATCCATAGACCACAGGAAACTCAAGAAGAAGGATGACTAAAATGCGGATGCTTCCACTCCTTCTTGAAAGGGGAAAAATATCCATAGGAGGGGATATGGAAGCAAAGTTTAGAGCAGTGACTGAAGGAATAGTCCTTCAGAGCCTGCCTCACATGTAGCCCATATATATATATATATATATATATATATATATATATACAGCCACCAAAACTAGATAAGATTGATGTAGCTAAAAAATGCATGTGGAAAGGGACCGGATATAGATCTCTCCTGAGAGACTCCTGAGAGACACATCCAGAGCGTGTCCAATACAGAGGTCAATGCCTGGAGCAAGCCACCGAACTGAGAACAGGACCCCCTTTGGGGGAATTAGAGAAAGGATTGAAAGAGTTGAAGGGGCTTGCAACCCCATAAGAATAGCAATGTCAACCAACCAGAGCTTCCAGGGACTAAAACACTACCAAAAGTTTATACATGGACTGGCCCAGGGCTCCAACTGCATATGTAGCAGAGAATAGCCTTGTTAGGGCACCAGTGGAAGGGGAATCCGTTGGTCCTGCCAAGGGTGGACCCCCAATGCAGGGGAATGTCAGGGTGGGTAAGGAGGGTCAATGGGGGGAACACACACATGGGGGAGGTGGGATGGGGGCTTATTGACCGGAAACCAGGGAAGGGAATACCATGTGAAATGTAAGTAAAGAAATATATCTGGGGTTGGGAATTTAGCTCAGTAGTAGAGCGCTTGCCTAGAAAGCACAAGGCCCTGGGTTCAGTCCCCAGCTCTGAAAAAAAAAAGAAAAAAAAGAAATATATCTAATAAAAAAAAGACATAATGAAATGAACATTGAAATTTGAACAACTATTTCTCTTGGAGTATAGTCATGAAAATGTACACGTTTGATTTTTCTGAGTTGACTTCATTTAAATTGTGCCCAATCTTTAATATTATGAATATTCCTACAATGCATTTGAATGACTGATGATCATAGTTGTGAAAATTGTCCAGTTTTAAGTAAAGGCATAAAAATAAAAAATAAAAAACATGTGCAAAGTCCTTAGTGATCAGAGAAACGCAAATCAAAATGATCCTTGATTCTACCTTACAGCAGTCAGAATGGCTCCGATCAAAAACTCAGGCAACATGTTGGCCAGGATGTGGAGAAAGAGGAACACTCCTCCATTGCTGGTGGGATTGCAAACTGGTAAAACCACCCTGGAAATCAATCTTGAGATTCCACAGAATACTCGAAATAGATATAACTGAAGACCCAGCAATAGCACTCTTGGAAATACACCCAATAGGTGCACCACCAGGCCACAGGGGCTCATGGTCCATTATTTTCATAGTGGCCTTGTTTGTGATAGCCAGAAGCTTGCAACAACCCAGATGTCCCACAACAGAAGAATGGAATACTACTCAGCTATTAAGAACAAGGACATCCTGAGTTTTGCATGCAAATGGATGGAACTAGAAAATATTTTCCTGAGTGTTTTAACTCAGATCCAAAAGGACATGCATGGAATATACTCATGGTATGTGACTATTATCCAAAAGAAATTGCAGAATAACCTCAAAAAGTTTAACAAGCCAAAGGGTCCAAGTGAGGATGCCTCAATTCCACTTGTAAGGGATAAGAAAGCAATCATGGGAGACAGGGGAGGGAGGGAGGCACCTGGGATTGAGAGGGGACAAGGAAGGGAGAACATGATCAGGAATGGGTGAGGGTCAGGAGTGAAGCCTTATGGGCCAGCAGTAAAGATGGAAATAGGCAACTTTGGGACATAGGAGGTAGGGAGACCCTGTAGAATGTACAGAGTCCAGACAGGTGAGAGACTCTCTGGATTCAAAGGGAGAGACCTTGAATGAAGTTCTCTACAGTGGGGAGGGGGGATTTGTAGAATCCACTTCCAATGGAGGGACAGGGCATCAAGTGGAGGGATGTGGTTGTCATCCCACAGTCAAAAGCTCTGACCCAAATTTGTTCTTGTCTGAAGGAACTTCAGGGAAAAAATGAGACGGCACTAAGGGAAAGGAGGTTCACTGACAAGACCAAAGTGGGATCCATGTCAAGGGAAGGCTCCAAGGCCTGACACTACTACTAATACAATGGTGTGCTTACAGACAGGAGCCTAGCATGACTGTCCTTTGAGAGGCTTAACAAGCAGCTGACTAAGACAGATACACTCAGCCAATGGACAGAAGCCAGGAACCCTGTGGTTGAATTGGGGAAAAACTGGAAGAAGCTGAGAAGGAGTGCAGCCCCATGGGAAGACCAGCAGTCACAACTGACCTGGACCCCTGAGATCTCTCAGACACTGAATCACCAACCAGGCAGCATACATTAGCTGATAAGAGGCTCCTGACACATGTACAGCAGAGGACTGCCTGGTCTGGCCTCAGTGAGAGCGATGCCCCTAACCCTTGAGAGACTTGAGGCCCCAGGAAGTGGGGAGGTCTGGTGGGTTGTGGGTGGAGGAGTTACGACATCCTCTTGGAGATGGGGATATGGGGGAGGGAGGAGGTATGGGATGTGGAGGGATCAGGGGGTGGCCCGGGAAGGGGATGAAGACTGGACTGTAAAAAAGTATTAAAGAATAAAAATAAAAGACCTCTACTTTTTTTTTACTGAAAAAAAGAACAAAAAGAAAAAAGGAAAAAACTCACATCAATACATATTCTCTTGGTCCTAACTCTTTAAGCTATATGTTTACACTACCAGGAATAAAGTGAAATAAATGAAAAGCTAAAGAAGCAAATAGACATCTTTTTGGATGATTTTACAGTCTCATAGTGAGACAATAGGCTCCTTGAAGACAAAAGCAACTTGAAAATTTAAAAGTGAATTGTAAAAGTGATAGGTATGACTATAAATATTTCATTTCAAACTCTGGGTTATGGAGTACAGAAGTGAAGGAAAGCATTGCTAACTCACTTTGCTATAGATTTGCGTTTTTCATCATATAATAGTGTCTAAATGTCTCATTAGATATTTATTAGCTTAGCTTAAGGAAAGCCAGAGTATTTGTTTTGGCCGGTCCACTGTGAGCAATGAGTTTCTAAAGTCACGTTCAATTGACTTACATAGTTTTAATCACTGACAAAGGAGTGCCCAATCAAAGCAACCACTAGAGAAATAAAACATTGAAACCTCCTAACGGCTGCTTTACACTTCGGAAACATAGAAGACCAGATGTAAATATTTTGGGAAAAGGTTTGCCCACAGACAATTATTTTTCTTCCCAATATTATATTTTTCTTGGAATATAAAATATGGTTGTCACCAGTTGTTTTCCCAGAAGACAGATGCGGGGAATGAGGTTCGCATGCAGAGAGGTCATCACGCCGTAACATAGGAACCTCCTTCTAAAGGAGCAAGAAAGAAGCAGGCATGGTGGAGAAAGAAGTTCAACCATTGTTCAAAGACATCAAATGCCGAGACATTCCACTAGGCTTCTGGGAACAGGAATGAGACTTCACAACTGTCCCTATTTGACAGAGCAGTTTAAAGAAAATGGCAGTTCCTGTGGAGGGGGAGGATTGCCTTCAGTGAACATTTACTTGTGTTCTAGATTAAAGAGAGGTTCTTGAGTGAGCATCAATGCAAACAATGCAACTAGCATCTGGAGAAATGAGAGCCTCAATCCAGAGGAGAAAAATCTGCATGACTCGCAATAGCAGTCAGTCCTAGAGCACAATGTATATACAAAGGCACAAAGCTGATATGGTGGGATATATGCCCTTAATAGTCAAATTCTTACTCAATTTTACCAGGGAATGGAATTTGGTTTCTTTGAAAATGTATGTGTAATGCTTGCTTAGCAGTAAATTTTAAAGTTCTATGATTATTTTTAAATTAATTAATTCATAATTTAAATTTTATTATTTTAGAAATTAATATATAAAGGTGTATATAATAATGTATTTTTTATCAAACCCTCCCTCCATTCCCTCCCCACCAATTTCTTCCCTTTCCTTTTCATCACATATTTCTTCAAACTTCATGTGCTCATTTTTATACCCTGAATCCACTTAATACTATCTGTGTGTGCATGAATATACCATGCACCATGAATATACCATCTACCAGAGTATGGGCACATTGGTAGCTTCTGAGGATCTACATCCCTGAAGAAAACACTATCTTTCCTTCTCCAAGGGCTTACTAATTGTCAATTGATCTTCAGTGGGGATTGGGAATGTGTAAGTCCCTTCCTTATCCATACTGGGATTTGGAATTATCTGATCTGGTTCAGGTTTTAAGCATGCAGTGAGAAGCGCTGTATGTTCAGCTGTATAAGAGCCTTGTCATGTCTAGCTGCAGACATCCACTCTGGCTGTCCCCAGTATTTCAGTACTCTCTTCCACAGTGATCACTGACTGGTAAAAGCCCTAGAGAACTGATGAAGGGGATAAATCTCAGATCTCAAGATATAAAGGCCTCATACAACAAGCCCAAAGCCAATATCATATTCAAGTAGAGAAAAACTCAAAGAACTTTCTCTAAAATTCATAAGATGACAAAGATATCCTACTCTTTCAACTTCAGTTAAATAAATTCCCTGAAGGCTTAGCTAGAGCAAAGCCAAACCAAGCCAAACTAACCAATCAACCAAAACCAAAAATACAGAGAATACAAATGGGAAAGCAAGATGTCAAAGTATTCTTTAAAATTCTATTATTCTATACACAAAATACCTGAAAGACTTCACTAGAAAAGCACTAGAAAACTCCTACAGCTAATAAACATGCTCAGCAAAGTAGCAAATCACAAGATTGATAAAGAAAACTAATAGTCTCCCTTTGTAAATAAGAAACACACAGAGAAAGAAATCAGGAAATCAATACCATACCACTTAAAATAGCCAAAAAGTTTTGAATTAAGTCTAGAGAAGGAGGTTATAGCCCAGGAAATGAAATTTTAAGTTAGTGGGAAAAGAAACTGAAGCAGATACAAAGAAATGGAGAGACTGCCCAAGCTTGTGCAGCAGTAAGGTTAATATTGTAAAAGTATCCATCCTATCAAGAACAATCCATAAGCTCAATGCCAGTCACATTAAAATTCCAACGTAATTCTTCACAGAAATCAGATAGAAATAGAAGTGCAAACTGGTACATCTACTATGGAAATCATCAGAAGGCTAGAAAAAGATCTAAAATTCAATTCAGCTATACTACTCCTTGGCATATTTCTAAAGGTCTCTGCATTCTACTACAGAGACACTTTCTCATCCATGCTCATTGCTACTCTAGACAAAATTAACCATGAAACGGAAACAGCCTAGATGTTTATTGACTGATGACTGGATATGAAAGTGTGATATATTTACACAATAGAATAGTATTTAGATGCTAAAAGTAATAAAATTTGCAGGTATATGGGTGTAATTGGAAATAATAACCTCAAGAGTCAACCAGAAAACCAAAATGCAAACATCCATATTCATTCTCATATGTAGATAATAACTTTGAATTTTTAGATACCTAGATTTAAATAAGAGTACCCCAAAGAAGTCAGTCAACTAGAAAGGGTATGCTATGGAGGTATATTTTAATAGGATAGGAGACAGAATATAGGTGGCATGAAGTCAAAATTGGAATAATGCATCAGGAAGGGTTAAGAGGGTTGGAATATGGGAGGCCATCATATAGAAGTGGGGACTAAGAGATAATTTATACTAAAGACCCATGAAAAAGTCGTATGAAAACCTACTGTTGTAGAAGTGTAGCATAAAATAAGTGAAAATGGAATTATCCCCTAACTAGGGAACAATATCGCACCCAGATAAGACTTACTGTCAAATTAAAAGCCCAATGTCAGGCGTGGTTCTTTCCTTTTAAATTATTGGTGAGTGGAGTCCTCTAGATTCTCCAAATTTAGAAGGTATTACCAAAGCTTTTCGTTATCCTTAGAACTTGGTGATAAGAGTCTATACCTAGAATATACCTGAGCCGTAGGGTATGGAAAACCAAGCTGGTACCAACTTGAAGTGTCATCCATACTGACTAGCTTCATAGCGCTAGAAAGTTCTATGCATGCTGCTTGGGAGAAAAGTAATCAGCAGAGTTACCCAACTCTGAACAATACTAATTCCAACTCTAGCTACAATACCAAGTGCCTGTGATGTATCCAAAGTGTGAGTTGATTTCAGTAATAGGAACGTGTTATCTTGTTCTCGTGGACAACCAAGAGCAATAGCCGTATCCTCCATTGTTTCGGGATTTTCTGGAGGCTTCCTGGCCAACAGATTATAGAAATGTGAATATAATTATCTGGGATTTTGATTTGGTTACCTCTTACTTCTTAAAACAGCATCTCTTTTATTGGTTAAATTTATTCTTGGACAATTTTATACATAGAGTGATTACATTCTACTTAGTCTCTCCTCATGACCTTTTGAATCCCCCTTCCATTCTTATAGTCTGCATTCCCTTCCCACAAGTCTTCTTGCATTCATGTTTTTTGTTTTGTGACCCACTTGTTTTATTCAGAATCATCTATGTTGTCCTGGCTTTTGAGCTATCAATCGGAGCCTTTGAGCTCACTATTTGGTATACAACTGAAGAAAATGACTACCCCTTCTTCAGAATTCACCCATAGCCAGTAGTTCAGCATGGAGTATAAGGTCTAATTCCTCCCTGATCCATAATGGGCAGTTGACTGCACTAGTCTTGTGTAGGCCCAGAGGAAGCAACCATAGATGTGAGATAATTTTTATAGTGGCTGTGCCATGCTCCCACAATAGCATTTCACAGCCCATCTGCCTTCCTGTCTTCTTATATGGATCTTTAATTCTTTCTGCTTCCTTTTCTATAGTGTTTCCTGAGCCTTACAGAGCTAATTGTAAATATATTTTTCAGGGTCAAGTACTCAACTGAGAGTTCCTCTAGGCACATTGAACAGCCATAAGTTTGCACTTACCACAATCACTACAGAGGGAAGATTTTCTGATTTAGGATGAGAACAGCAATAATCAATAACCATTAATATTTAGGCTGCAGTTTGATATCGTGCCAATTTCGCTAAACAACAGTAATGGCTTCTCCACTAGGTTCTAGGACCTCTCAAGACAATTTTTAAATCATGCTTGTACTACAAGACATGCGTAACCTCCTACAGAAAGGATCTTAAATCTAATGAATAAGACCACATGACAAATGACAATATGCCTTAGTTTGAGTTTCTGTTACTGTGGTAGAACACTCTGACCAAAATCAATTTGAGGAGGAAAGGTTTTATTTTTGCTTCCAGTTGGGGAAATTCATTTTCTTCAATAGGGTCTTTGGCATGCATGGATGTGAAGTTGTATTGGTAGTAGATAAACCCTGGGCATGATCAAATGTTTATAGGAAGATGAGCACATGAACAATAGCATGTAGTCTATGGAAACCTACTAAGAAACAAAAATAGTGAATTATTGCTACATGTAGTAACATGAGTGATTCTCAAATAATCACAATGAAAGAAAGGAGATGAAATGGCTACAACTTGTGCTTATATTTATAGAACATTCTAGAAGACTCAAGCTTATCTGTAGTGATAGAAAAAAGGAAATGTTTGCCTGGATTTAAAAGAATGGAGGTGGGAAGCATTGCCTTGATGTATGAGGAAGCTTGAGAACCCAAGGATGGTTTTATCCAGGTCACTTCATGGGTTGATCCACATGTCCAAACTTCACTGTCTATCCTTTGAAAGCTCGCACAGTTTGTTACAATTGACTCTACTTCAACAAAGGTATTTGTCCTTCCTGGTTGCTGCCACCGCGGAGAGCCCGTGGGCAGAACCCCGCGAGCGAACTTGAGCCTTGGGACCACAGGTAAGACTAACTTATCTGCTGCAAGTGACTTGCCTGGTGGAATCAGGACAACAG
>NC_046161.1:73299177-73462813 GCF_011064425.1 Rattus rattus | reverse complement strand
GGCAGCAAAGGGGAGGGATGGGAGGGGAACACCCATAAAGAAGGGCGCGAGGGGATGTTTGCTCGAAAACCGGGAAAAGGGAATAACACCTCTAAATGTATATAAGAAATACCTGTTAATAAAAAGAAAAAGAATAACTTATAAACATTTTAAATGTTCCAGTAGAGCTTCCAAGTTGAGTTTGAGGTCCACATCATCAGGTTTCCTGCAATCACCTGTAACTCCAACTCCAGGGAGGGCAATGCCTCTGGCCTCTTCAGGGATCTGCACTCACATGCACATAGTTAGACTCAGACAGACACACGTTAAAATAATAATAATAATAATAATAATAATAATAATAATAATAATAATAATAATTCCCCAAAGGATATTCATTCCTTCCTGTGTTGGTTTGAATAAGAATGGCTCCCATAAGTTCATTTATTTGAATGATTAGTAAACAGGGAGTGGTTCTATTTAAAAGTATTAGGAAGTGTGACCTTATTGGAGGTAGTGTGTCAATGCTGGTGGGCATTGAGGATTCAAAAGCCCAAGCCATCTCCCAGTGTCTTTCTCTTCCTGCTGCCTGCTGGTCCAGATGTAGAACTCTCAGCTACCTTACCAGCACCATATCGTCCTGTCTGTCACCATGGTCCATGCCATGATAATGGCGTAAATTTCTAAAACTATAAGCCAGCCCCAATTAAATGCCTTCTTTTATAAGAGTTGCCATAGTCATGGTGTCGTTTCACAGCAAGAGAATAGTGACTAAGACACTCCCCAATAATCACTCACTTGGCAACACTAGGAATACCAGCAAGAGTAGACAGAATGGATTTCTTTAACTGGTCTGGTACTCCTGGGATTATTCAGGTCAGAGGAAGGAAATCACCACCCCTGGTAACTGATTTGCAGATACGTTTTTAGGACTCTTATAAAGACAAATAGATCTGGGTTTTTGGTACAGTTCCAATCATGTTTTTGGATAAAAATGTTGGTGCATGCCATGTAGATACAATTCTTTGAGATGAATTATGCCTCCTATTTAGTGCAGCTTGTCATATAAAATGATAGAGTCTGAAATACTGTTTTCCACCTGTTTTGTAGCAACCCAAGGCCCAAGATCAACTTTATATCTCTTAGTTTCCAAATTTTGCCTCATATGTGGAACAAAAACTCTTCTTTGTTGTGATAATACAGGTAAATATGTTATTAATATCATATTGATAATCATAAGTATACCTACATATTTTTATTAATATAACCTTGTGGTTTAAAACCCCAACACAATAATCCATATTTCAAGCTGTATTTCCATAGAATTCCTGGACCAAAGGTAAATATGAAACATCATAAAAACCGAGAAAACAATGCACAAATAAGGAATTCTTCAACCATTCTCTCTGTGCTACACTTGCAAAGTTTAAGGTTTCAGATCCAGGATCCTCATATCATTTAGTATGTAACTGTCAAATAAAAATTATTTATACCCAGGCTGCACAGATTGCTCAGTTGTGAAGAATATATACTGCTCTCCCTGAGGACCCAAGTTTAGTTCCCAGCATTTATGTTGGTTAGCTCACTCCAGTCCTAGGAGATTCCTCATCTCGGGTCTTGAAGAGTGCCAGCAGTTAACACTCAGAATAAGAAGCATATTCACCACACCAAATCTCTCTCTCTGTCCTCTGTTTTCTGTCTCTCTGTTTCTCTCCTCTCTGTCCCTCTGTTTCTGTCTCTCTGTTTCTCTCCTCTCTCTCTCCTCCCTCCCTCCCTCCCTCCTCTCTCTCTCTCTCTCTCTCTTTCTCTCTCTCTCTCCAAACTCTGTGTGTGTGAGTGCATGTGCACGTGTGCAGCATTATTAATTATAGTCACATGCTTTAAGCATCCGAGATCTTAGTCATCTTCCAGCTGTAAATCTGCACTCTTTGATCATTATCTTCCCATTTCCCCTCCCATTAGCCCCGGGCAATGACCATTCTACTCTCTGCTTCTATGACTTGTTTACATTCCATGTCTGAGAACACATGATCTTTGTCTCTCGGGGTGTTGCCCTATTAAGTGGTAAAGGCCATCTGAGTTTCCACAGACATCTTCTGCTTCAATACACCTAAACTGAGTAAAAGTCCCAGAGTTGCTTTTAAAAAACACTTTGCAGATATTTTCATACTTAAAAAAAAGTTTATTACTTTGCATGAAGTTCTGTTGTAATACCATTCAAATATATGCATTTGGGTCATAAGCAAAAACACATCTTAGCACTGTTTGGTGGTATTTAAATGTAGTACTTCTCACATGCTCAGCAAGTGGTTTGAGGACTTGATATGTTCTGGATTTAGATGCTAAATTGAAATAAGATAACATTTTATGCCACTTTTATACCTTAAAATATAGAATCTATTAAAAATGTTTCTTAAATGTTCAACATCTTTAGTCATAAGGGAAATGCAAATCAAAACAACCCTGAGATTTCACCTCACACCAGTGAGAATGGCTAAGATCAAAAACTCAGGTGACAGCAGATGCTGGCGAGGATGCGGAGAAAGAGGAACACTCCTCCATTGTTGTTGGGGTTGCAGACTGGTACAACCATTCTGAAAATCAGTCTGGAGGTTCCTCAGAAAATTGGACATTGAACTGCCTGAGGATCCAGCTATACCTCTCTTGGGCATATACCCACAAGATGCCCCAACATAAAAAAGACACGTGCTCCACTATGTTCATCGCAGCCTTATTTATAACAGCCAGAAGCTGGAAAGAACCCAGATGCCCTTCAACAGAGGAATGGATACAGAAAATGTGGTACATCTACACAATGGAATATTACTCAGCTATCAAAAACAATGACTTTATGAAATTCGTAGGCAAATGGTTGGAACTGGAAAATATCATCCTGAGTGAGCTAACCCAATCACAGAAAGACATACATGGTATGCACTCATTGATAAGTGGCTATTAGCCCAAATGCTTGAATTACCCTAGATGCCTAGAACAAATGAAACTCAAGACAGATGATCAAAATGTGAACGCTTCACTCCTTCTTTAAAAGGGGAACAAGAATACCCTTGGCAGGGAATAGAGAGGCAAAGATTAAAACAGAGACTGAAGGAACACCCATTCAGAGCCTGTCCCACATGTGGCCCATGCACATACAGCCATCCAATTAGACAAGATGGATGAAGCAAAGAAGTGCAGGCCGACAGGAGCCGGATATAGATCTCTCCCGAGAGACACAGCCAGAATACAGCAAACACAGAGGCGTATGCCAGCAGCAAACCACTGAATTGAGAATAGGACCCCCGTTGAAGGAATCAGAGAAAGAACTGGAAGAGCTTGAAGGGACTCGAGACCCCATATGTACAACAATGCCAAGCAACCAGAGCTTCCAGGGACTAAACCACTACCTAAAGACTATACATGGACTGACCCTGGACTCTGACCTCATAGGTAGCAATGAATATCCTAGTAAGAGCACCAGAGGAAGGGGAAGCCCTGGGTCCTGCTAAGACTGAACCCCCAGTGAACGTGATTGTTGGTAGGAGGGCGGCAATGGAGGGAAGATGGGGAGGGGAACACCCATAAAGAAGGGGAGGGGGAGGGGTTAGGAGGATGTTGGCTCGTAAACAGGGAAAGGGAATAACACTCGAAATGTATATAAGAAATACTCAAGTTAATAAAAAAAATGTTTCTTAATAGCTAGTATTTCTTTGTATCTTAGTCACCATTCTATTGCTGTGAAGAGACACCATGACCAAGGCAACTCTTATAAATGAAAGCATTTAATTGGGGCCTTGCTTACAGTTTCAGATGGCTTGTCCTGTCAGAGCCCATGAAAGCAAGAATGTCACTGGAACAGTGGCTGAGAGCTACATCCTAGTCCACAGGCCAAGATAGAGAGAGAGAGACTGGCTCTAGAGTGGACTTCTGAAACTTCAAAACCAACCACTAGTGATATACTTATTCTAACGAGGCCATACCTTCTGATCCTTATAATGCTTTCAAATAGTTCCACTCTCCGGTGACTAAATATTTTTAAAAATGAGGCTACGTGGGCCATTCTTACTCACACTACCACATCCATTTAGACACACAACAGTCATTCATGAGAGGCAACAACCCCAGTTACAGAAAAATCACATAAGGAGGTAGACATTCAGTCCAGTTCAGAGAGCAGTGAAATAGCAGCTGAGAAAGGGTTCACCAGCAGTCCTTGAGTTCCTCCACACTGTGCCAAGAATCCAGTCTCTAAACTGTACCTCCTCCTTTGAGGCTCTTATTAGCAAGACTGATATGCTAACCAGAGAGATGCTAGTGATGGGTACTGGGTCAGCTCTAAGTCCCTGTGGGTTTTAGACATGTATGCTCATAGCATCCCACTTGTCTAAAACACTGTGCACAGATGGACATGCTCTTCTATATTCTTCCTACTGAAGCGAAACCATTCATGGGTTTATGTAGTCATGTATAGATGGATTTTATATGTGTCAGGGAAAGTGCAAAGACTAAAATAAAATATACACTTAGGAAAAGAAAGGCTATAGGTCTATAAAACTCAATGTTAGTAGCGATTTTAAATAATGCATATGTACCAAGCTTCAGGTGTGTTCTGTGAAGCAAAAACTCAAACAGCACATGTATCTACCATTCTTATTTGACTAAAACTCATCCAAGGTGTATTTGTCTTCATCAGAAAGATCTAACATGAGGATGGAAAATCAGAGTCAGTCTATTTCTTCTTGGAATTTTTTTATATGCTGACCGAATAAACAGCTTTTATTGCATGATCTTATTTCATTCTAATAAGGTGTCAAATGTTTTCTGCTTCTAATTATCTAATTTTATTAAGCAAGAGCTTATTCGTTTTCTTGATAAAAAAGAATTCTGCTTTTCCGCTGTAAACGTCACCCACATTCTTCCATGACTGCTGAGAGTGTAACATCTGGTATTTCTAAATAAAACTCCAGAAAAGCCCTGAATCACAGTCTGAAGAACTCACTAAAATAACCAGAGGACTTCACAGAAGGAGGAAAATGCCTCCTCCTGATTGCCACAATTGTTCTTCAGTGACCACAAGGCCCCCATTATTGCATCTGTTAGAGCGGATTCTTCCTACTATAAAAGGCCCAGCTGTTCTTGCCTCCATGCCTGTGGGTGAGTCCTCTAAGAGAATTAAAGTTGAGCCCCCAGCAGGCTCGCTCACTGGCATGCTCCACTGTGTGCACTGACAAGCAAAGCTGGGCAGTTAAGACTTGACCCACTTTACCACCGTCAGATGGTTCTGATCAATGACAGTTCTGAGAGCCTGTTTAAACCTTACCATTAGGGGATTAAGGAAAATAACAGATTTTTTCCTTCAGAGCTCTGTGCTTTCTTTTTCAAAAGTGATGGCCCTTTTAGATCATTCTCTGCTCTGATTTCAATAAAGTACATATTCTCACACCATAAAACATAATCAAGGTTGATGTAGAAAGAAGCATATGAATCTTTGGAACTGGTAGATGGTTGCCTAACATTTGCATTTGTAGCTGGTAGAATATGAAGACCTGTTCTTTGCTTGTGAAGTATATGTTCTTGTGTAATAAAGTAGAGATCCCATAGTTGTGTCTCATCAGTCTATCCCGTGACCACAAGGCCAACAACACTAAGTGTACCCCCATGAATCAATACCCTCTACGCTCTTCACCCCAGATTATTCACCTGGTCCTCCAAGGCCTACTCTAAACAGCCTCTTTGTCACCCTTTCTGTTTCTATTCAGGAATTTATTTACTATTTTCCCTTTCTTGTGATACTTTCTCTGTGAGCACTTGGCTTCCCCTCCAGATGGTATTCCTGATGTTGGCCCATGTTGTGTGTAACTGTAGGAAGGTGACATCAATGATCTTCCCTAGAAATTTAAACCACAACTCAGGCAGTAGCCTTTGTGTTCAGGATCCACCACAATCTGGCTTTTGTTTCTCTTAATGTGAAAGAACATCAGAGACCAAACACTTCTAGATAGGTGTTTCTGTGGGTTTTAAAGCTGCCTATCCTGGTACTCCACACAGTAAGTTACTAGATTTAACACAATGCAAAACTACTTCTACACTTGATCATTAGAAGTCATCAAAAAAGATACAAATGCTAATGAGTCAAATTTAATTGATTAATTGTTGAAACTTTAATTGATCTGAACATTTAGATAGTTTACTTCTCTCTCAAACTATAATGATCAATAAATTCTTATTTCATGTTTTCTTCTTCACCTCTTCTTGTCAATATTGAAAAAATGACAATGATTGGTTCCCACAGATATGGAGGAGAGGCCCATCTTCTCAAGAAATTCTCTTCACAACTTTGTGGGTGTGACCTTGCTAACAGGTATGTACCTGTTGCCCATTTGAAACTTATGGATTGTTTTGCTGACTGGGAAATGCATGGCTGCTTATTTTCTATGACTGTATAGTCTAGAGAAATCTTTTACCTAGTTAACCTAGTTTCTCTCAAGAGACTGAGTGCCATAGTGAGGGAATGGGAAGGTATTGAGTAGAAGGAAACTATAATTCAGTAGTATGCAAAAAGAGAACATGTTTATATGAAGCTGCGGAAATGGGGCAAAGCTGGGTTTTCAATCATACTTTGAATTTAGTGTAACATATACTCTGCACCTGTAAATATATTCCTTTTGTGATATTTCTCTTTAAACCTTAGCAACCCAGAGAGAGCATTGTAAGTGAAATATTTTGCCAGTAGATAACTGATTTTAGTCCAAAGGCATGAGCAAAGGGATGCTTTGTTAATATTTGTGCTTTCTCTATAGTGAAAAGTATTTTTCTAAAGGAATGGACATGGACACTGGTGAGTCAAACTCAGGTCCTCATGCTTACAAAACAACTGCTCTTAGCAGTAAACCCTACAAAAGTTCTTTTTCGAAAATAATTTAAACTATGATATTCTAATTGCAGTCAAGGTTTACCTGATTTTTTTTACAAAGAATTGACAAAAATATTCATAATCACTAAGATACTTCAGGTAGAACTAGTTCCAATTTTCTGAGGAATCCCCCAGACTGATTTCCAAAGTAGTCTTACCAGCCTGCAGTCCCACCAGCAATGGAGGAGTGTTCCTCTTTCTCCGCATCCTCGCCAGCATCTGCTGTTACCTGAGTTTTTATCTTAGCCATTCTGACTGGTATGAGGTAGATGGAATCTCAGGGTTGTTTTGATTTTCATTTCCCTGATGACTAAGGATGTTGAACATTTCTTTAAGTGCTTCTCAGCCACTCAAGATTCCTCAGTTGAGAATTCTTTGTTTACCTCTATACCCCATTTTTAATAGGATTATTTGATTCTCTGGAATCTTAACTTCTTGAGTTCTTTGTATATTTTGGATATTAGCAAATCCGATGTAGGGTTGGTAAAGATCTTTTCCCAATCTGTATGTTGACATTTTGTCCTATTGACAGTGTCCTTTTCCTTACAGAAGCTTTTCAATTTTATGAGGTCCCATTTGTCAATTGTTGATCTTAGAGCATGAGCCATTGGTGTTCTGTTCAGAAAATTTTCCCCTGCGCCAATGAGTTCAAGGTTCTTTCCCACTTTCTCTTCTATTAGATTCATCGTATCTGGTTTTATGTGGAGGCTCTTGATCCACTTGGACTTGAGCTTTGTACAAGGAGATAAAAATGGATCAATTTGCATTCCTCCGCATGCTGACTGCCAGTTGAATCAGCACCATTTGTTGAAAATGGTGTCTTTTTTTCCACTGGATGTTTTTTTGCATCTTTGTCAAAGATCAAGTGATCATAGGTGTGTGTGGGTTCATTTCTCAGTTTTCAATGATCTACTTGCCTGTTTCTGTACTAATACCATCCATTTTTATCACTATTGCTCTATAGTATAGCTTGAGGTCAGGGATGATGATTCCCCCAAGAAGTTTTTTTTATCATTGAGATCACTTTTCACTATCATAGGCTTTTTTGTTATTACAAATGAATTTGAGAATTGCTCTTTCTAGCTCTGTGAAGAATTTCCTTATTGCTGTCAATATGGTTTTAAAGCCCTCTACAGCAGCAGGCACTGGTATCAATGAATTAGACAACTGTTGAAAAAAGAGTGTGCCAAATTCACAATAGATTCTCCTTGGGTAAATGTACCCATTATTTTTTACACCTAAGATCTTCTTTTAAGAAACTTCTTTAAGATGTTTTCCATGAGTGTCAGTAATGTAGCTGTCAACATCTCACAATACCTACTTTATCCTCCATATTCAAGATAGAGTACAAAAGCAGATGGGTTGTAACCTACTCATGACAACTTGCATCAATTGATTACATCAACAGCCCTCAAAAAGCTGCATTACTGATCCTTCGCATGATAATGATTCAAGAAACCTCAAGCCCAACCCACTTGGATGACATAGCTATGCCAAGCCTTGCATTCATTTCGTACTGTTTTCTTCCATCATAAAAAAAATCTAGGTCTCTTTATGATACAAGCATAGAACCCTTTGCAAGCTACCCAAAATGGTATTCTCCATGGTAACTTGAGTAGAGAGAAAGCAATGGAAGAGAAATTATTCATGCCTCAAACTAACCTTCCACCCTACAATTTAAGCTTTGCTCAAGATCCTACAAAAAGAGCTGCATTCAAGATCTTGTGTGGTCCTCTTTTGGCAGAGACCAAAGGAAAATGAGGCAATGAATGAGACACCCGAGGCAAGCATACAGAAGTAAATGCAACCATGACACCATCACGTGTCCCCACAAGTAGTCTCCACACTCACTTCCGCTCTCTTAAGTCTAGTGATTTGTTCTTGGCCAAAATGCAATATAGTTCTTTTATTCTTAAGCTTTCCATTCAGAACAGCATGTTCTAAGGAAGGCTACTTTCTAACATGAAAATAATTTGTGTGGGCAAGTGATAAAAGAAATAATTCAAATCTCTTCTTTCAACTTCTCTAACACTAAATGTTCCAAACATAGAATATGACTACATAATAAGATGGTGAATCAGTCCACAAAAGAAGAAAATCATCTAGTTGTATTAGTAGCAAAACAACAAGCAAAGAGTAAACTGACACTATTTTTCATCCACATTATTGGTAAAATATAAAAGTCATTGATCAGTGATGTTTAGCATGTAAGAACATAAATTCAGATGACTGATCAACACAAAAAATAAGAAAACATTTCTGGAATGCAACTTGGGATTTTATAAAGATACTAGTATGTGCAGAAGAGAATTCTTGTGCAAAAGAGAGTGGGGCATTGTAAAAGATGCTGATTGGAGTAGGAGTTTATACACCAATCAAAACACACAGAAAAAGATGGTTGGATGACTTCTAGACTGATCAAGCTCATGGTGTGATGGCTAAGAAATATTTTTATTTTCATGTATGCAGCCCCTATTTAAATGGATCTCCCATATTAGGTACAATGTCTTTTAGTTTAACATTTGGTGAGGTAAATAGTACCCCTAGCAATTTCATTCACATTATTTTGGGAAGATTAAAAATATTTTCAAGGGGTTGGGGATTTAGCGCAATGGTAGAGCGCTTGCCTAGCAAGCGCAAGGCCCTGGGTTCAGTCCCAAGTTCCAAAACAATATATATATATTCAAGTTTATTTAACACCAAATCAACATTGGTGATTTATGTTATATCAGTTGATTTTTCTCTATATATAGTTGACCTCTCAGTGACTCACTAGAGCTATTCATATATTAACGTGTAGAACATCTGTTAAGAGTTTATGGTGTTCAGTTTCTGTATTTCAGTTTTTAGTCCATGCAGGTTTTCAAATTTTTCTCTGAGGCTACATATAATAATTTATTTATAATTTTATACCTGAAGCATTTTAAAAAATGTATCTGTAAAACTTAATTTTTCATCATGCTTTATAAAGAATTGCAAATGTTTTCCTGCATTGGGACATTACTACTTATTCCATTTACTAAAATAGTTATCTTTATGCCAAGCAAAATACAGAGATTTATTTTAATTCCTAAATATTTAAGGAAAATTTACTTTGATAAAGACAGAAAGACAATTTTAAAACAGAATGCAACTCTCCTCGTGATTTGTTCTTTTACATCTGTTATAAGACTGTTTGCTAAGATCTGTTTATTGACTCTCTAGTCTGCTCAGTTTATCAGTACTCTCATAAGCACTCATACCTACATCTGGCTTTCCTTCATCCTGAAGAATCTACTTATCTTCCTTCCTCGGGGCTTTTTCTGTACTCACACATTTTTATTACTCCTCTACTATATGATTACAAAAAATTTACAAACTAAACTTTAAGTTGAAAAGTAAAATATTTCTAATATCAGTGATAAACACCTTGACAAAACTAATTTAAGGGAGAAAGAGTTTATTTACTTCACAGTTACAGGTCACAGTACATTCTTTGTGAAGAAGTCACATTAGCAGGAGCTTGAGACAGCTGGTCCACAGGAAAGAGCCAAGAGAGCATGACTACATGCTTGACACAATGCTCGTTTGCTCATCTCTTAGAGTTACAAGATCCAAAACCCAGGAGAGGTGCTGCCCACCTTCTTGCTGGATGTTCCGATAACAATGAAGGCAATAAAGACATGACTACAGGCAAACATAATCTAGACACTCTCTCATTCAGACTAGTCCCAGATGATTTGAGGTTGTGTCAAGTTGACAATTTAAATTAACCATCACAAGAACTTAGTCTGTCTGTTGACATCAATAATAACCACCCCATGTAAAGTATTTCAGAGAGTTTTGTAGCTTTCTTCATATTAACCTTTGTTAAATTATTCATATTCAAGTTCCTTCTGTTGATTTTCTCTTTGTTTAATCTCATTGATGTTATATGGGCTATGTTTTAGCCAATTCTTCCTCAGTGAATGTTGTTCACACATTACATTTGACTATTTTTGTCCACTTGGAATCAAGTTTTTTTCTTAAGAAATTTTTAGTAGTTAATTATATCTAGAAAATTTTCTACCACATGCTTCTGACACCACATTTCTAGTTCATATATTATTTCATTGTCTCAAACTTATTAGGAAAATTTTAAAATTAATATTTTGTATCTATTCTTGCTCCTGACCTTAATAAGAAGACCCATAATATCTTGCCCTTAAGCATTAAACTGTTCGACAACTGTAAAAGTACAATTTTTCATGGATTATAAAAGTGTTTCCCTTCATAAAATTTATTGAGTTTTGAATCATGAATAAGAGCAGCATTTTATTATATTTATTTTTGCTTTCTTCATACCTGCAGCCTTCTGCTTTTGGTTTTTGATATTTTTTCTTTTTGTTTCTGTGTGACCTATAAGAGAAATCAGACTCACATTCAAGTAACTATTGATATATTAAAAACTATATATATAAAAAATCCTCATAAGAAATTAGACTCATGTTCCAATTAACAGTTGATATATAAAATATTACTCAAAGCTAAGTGATTTACAAACAAACACCAATTTATTTTCTCATCAATTTGTGCATCCTTTTGGAAGCTATGCTAAGCTGAGCCATTGCTCTGCCAGCCCCTCTTGGCCAGTATGGGAGTAGAAGTCAACTGAAGAGAAGAGGCTGCTAAATTGAGAAGTAAAGGGGTAAGAGTCCACACTTCCCCACTGCCCATGAGTGCTACTACCTTAAGCTGGCCCTGTTCGTTCCTATGCTCTTCTCTGTCCCTTTTCCCATTACTACTATGATGCTTTTCCTAAAAGAAAAATGTTGACATGAAAATTTCCTGCTCAAGCTTTTCATCCCCAACTTAGAGGTTAATGTTCAGTTTCCTTAGCATGATATATAAAGCCCCTTTAGAAATGGCCTATGAGTCTCTTACAACCTAAAACTAGACAACTAATTACAACATTTGTGAAAGCAGTGAGGCAGTGTTGACAGTGGAGCTGTAGGAACTGCACATTGTGGCTTTTAAATTTTTCCCATTCTAAGATGATGTCACTCATCAACCACACTGAAAAACTCTAAGAAAGTGAAAAGGGTCTATCTTAATAAGTAGGCCAGTGTGAAATGATTGTCCCAGTAGTGCCTGTTAATGCTGAAAGCCATCGCACACGTTCCCACACACACCTATATCTCTACTTCACATCATGCCCTGACTGACTTGTAGTGAGAAAAGGAAGTTCAAAACAGAAGGGCTGTTTGTGCCAACTCTGTCTTTGTGTGATATGTCCTCTTCTTGTGCTGTCTCGAGTATTTATCCAAAATCATACGATTCTCTCAAAACTGTAAATCACATAGGGTTTCCTCTGAGATCTGAAGATTCTTGTATGAAGGACCATCCTTACCCTATTGAAGCCATATCACTCATACAGTATCAGTGAAAAGGTGAAAAGAAGAATCTAGATAGATGTGTTCTGTATCTTTTTATGAGTAACTAAGGGTTTATCTCTGTATCTCCCCTTTACTAGAGGGAAAGTAAAAGGTTTAACCTGTATATTTCAGGATAGGTGTGGTATCGTTATTAGTTCTTCGCATGTGACAAATGTCCAAATGCACCAATCGGGAATATTCAGCTAAGAACCATGTGTTACCCTAATAAAGAATAGTGATGACCTGGGATATTTATAAGTGAGACATCCAAAACCATTACTACTTGGATTTATAGTGTGTGCTATTGTTAAAACATATCGTTCTTCTTGTTACTGTGTCCTCAGGCTTAAATGATGAGCAGTCTGGAACTACTGAACATGCTGTGAACATGGCAAACAGAACTCCAGATGGGCCAGAAAGAAAGCCCAGCAGGAAGGCACAACTAACTTACATTAACTGACAAACATTTTAAACGTCAATTTTGAATATAAATCAAAATGTTTTCATTCTACAACTTGAGCCTTTAACTCAGATAGCAAAGTATAAATTCCTATATCTGAAGACTCATACATTCCATAGCATGAGATGGTTGTTCAGATGACAGTTTCAAAGCTTGCTAGCCACCCATTCATTGCCAGCTACCAATCAAAAATTAACTCATCACAAACTCATATCAGATGGCTGGAAACTACCTATGTTTACATTAAAGCATCTATGTGAGCAAGCTTCTGGCATAAAAATGGAAAATATGTTGGAGAATGTTAATAAAATGTTACTTGAAGTTGGAAACAGTGTTAGCATATAGAAAAATCACGTAGGAAGGTACTGTCCTGGAAAACAGCTCGACATGCTTGTTCCTGAACAGAGTGTGGATGCCATTCTTATTCCCAGCTATGCTCACTGTGCCAGACAAGGATGGAGGAGAGGAAGAGAGGAATGCGAATGTCTGGAACAGAGAAGAAAGCTTGATGTGCTGTGAGAATTTGCCTTTCACATCACCCACATGGGCCTCACGTACTAACTCACCCACAGGTTACTGAGTGTCTTCCTTAATTACCAATATACATAGGAAATCATGAGCAGCCAGACTTGGAGTGTTCATTTTTTTCTCAGGATGTTCCAAGACACACATTGGTGTAAACTTTAGATTAAAAATTATCGAAACCAGAGCCACATATCCCTCCACTTGTGTTCTCCTTACTTGGATTTATGCTTTCCTTTCTTCACAACAACCCAAATCAGGCCAAAAAAATGTAGTTTGAATAATAAGAATTAAAATTCACTGAAAAGTAGAACTGATCTTCCGGTTGATTTAATAACTTTCCATGGAACAATGATTTTCAAATTAAGTTCTTATCTCAAATATTATAAAACATTTTCACGGGAGAATTGCTATTTGGAAAAAACCCTCAATGGTGATTAACCTCACTCTGTCCTTTCCTGTAGCTGCAGTCATGAAGCTTCTAAAATCTATTGCGCAGCTTTATATAGAGACAAGTTACACCATGCCCATCAGACATTGTGTGAGAAAAGACAGAGTTTGGACTACTACAACCTACACAAGCATATAGTCATACAGTTTGGTGGGATTCCAATACTGAACTGCTATCATGATCAATGAGGTAGCATCAGAACTCTCTTTTGTTCTTCTTTTTGCTTTTCAATATTACCATAAGATCTGAGTTAGAGAGGTTGCCCCACATGTGCCATATATATATATATATATATATATATATATATATATATATATATATCCACCAAGACTAGATAAGGTTGATGAAGCTAAGAAGGGCATGCTGACAGGAACCGGATATAGCTGTCTCCTGAGAGACACAGCCAGAGCATGACAAATACAGAGGCGATGCTAGCAGCAAACCACTGAACTGAGAACAGTACCCCCGTTGGAGGAATTAGAGAAAGGATTGAAAGAGCTGAAGGAGCTTGCAACCCCATAAGAACAACAATGCCAACCAATCAGAGTTCCCAGGGACTAAACCACTACCCAAAGACTATACATGGACTGACCCATGGCTCCAACTGCATATGTAGCAGAGGAAGACCTTGGAAGGAGAAGCCCTTGGTCCTGCCAAGGTTGGACCCCCACTGTAGGGGAATGTAGGGGAGTGGATGGGGAAGGGAACACCCTTATAGAAGAAGGGGAGGGGGATGGAATAGGGGCTTATGTCTGGGAAACCGGGAAAGGGAATAACATTTAAAATATAAATAAAAAATCCAGTAAAAAAAAAAGAAAAAGAAAGAAATACCCTTTCAAGTATTTATGAGTAGAATTATTGCTTGCAAGTCAGTGGAAACACTAGTCTTCCTGTTATAATCCACAGTTCATGTAGAAGTTGACTGATAATAGTTATGCCCAGGAAAGAAAGTAAAATTGCATTTAAGTTGTCAGTGTTGATGTGTTCATATTTCCGTAGCCTAAAATATAGGTGATGCTGTTTCTTCTGCATTTTTGGGATAGGACTCAAGTAGCTTAAGCTAACCTCTAACTCGCTACTTATCCAAGAATGTCCTTGCAGGTCCAGAAATTCTCCTACTTCCACCCCCCCAGTACTGGGATTATAGGTGTGAGCCACTAGCCTGGCTAATATGTGAACTATTCAGTAAGCTTTCATTTGTAAAATATTTTTATCATTTTATTCCATTTTTATCATGTAAACATTGCAAAAGTTTTTACTTAATTTTAGCCCATTGGAAGAAAATGAAGTAATTTTAAAATGATATCAAATATTTGCAGCCAAAATAAGGAATCCATTTTTTCAAGTCATTCAGAATTTATTCAAAGTATTAAGTTCCCATTCACTTATCAAAAATAAAAACATCAAGTAATAAAAACAAACATATAAAATTTATAAAGAAATTGGCTAGTAAAAAGCTGATGCTATACTTGATCATAGTTAAAGTCCAAGAAATAATATTACAACTAAATTAATAGGACAAATTTTTTTTAAATGGACAATAGAAAAAATAGTAAAACTGGTATAATGTTCTCATTAGGGTATGATAAGGTGGAAAATCTGGCTGATAACTCAGGAACCAAGTGTGACAGAACCCAACATCTATGTCTTTTTCTTCCTTGACACACGGTTGACCTGTGTCCCGTGCTCAATCCCCAATCCATCCTACTTGTGCCCTGAATAGACTTTCTGGGGCTCCCATGAGCATGGACCTACAAGTTACAAAGTAAAGATCTTCATAAGACTAGTCAGAGGTGATCAACATCCAGGACTAGCAACATGGATATTTATGTGAGTAAACATCTCTGGTCGGTGTGTTAAAACAAATATAAATAATTTTTAAGCCAATGAGATTGTTTAGATTTTGAAGTTAGATATACTAAATAGAGAGAATTTTCAAAGTGTTAAGAATTTTCTACCAATACATATACATAGTTGAAAAATCTAAAAACGCTCTGTGGGGTGCAGCAATGTTGGTTTCCTGCTGTTCCTCTCTGAGAAATTATATCCAAGATTCACCTCTGGGCACGTGACCTAGAGCACATGGTACTTCCCGTGCACCTCTTTGGAAATACTTTCATCTAAATAACTACTTCTTAGTAAAGGGTTCTTGAAAATCTTAACTTCAAGATGAAAAAATATGTTAAATATTGTACTATGTACAACAGAGATAACGGCAAATGGAAATCCATATGTCTAATTCTGGTTGTGAGATTGCATAAAGGTTGGAAGTTAATACATGCGTGAAGTATTAGTCAGTGACAATGATCTAAGGATGAAGCAATCAGCGTGTTTTGCGAGTGTGAAGTTCAATGGCGTTAGTTTCATAAAAAAAATTAAAACTTGAAACGGAAAATAGGCGAACAAGGTCAAATATTTCCCACTTCAATTCACAGCAGACAATGCTCCTAGATACTCACACTCCCATGGGAGCCGGATGTAAATGCAATCATCCCTTTATAAAGAGAAATTCTGGTATCCGCAAGCAGAAAAACAATATAGTCGCTAGTTCAAACTTAACTTCGTTTCTGTTTATTTTTATAGGTAATTGTTTTATTTATTTACACTCCAAATGTGGCCCAGCCTCCCTCCCCCTGACTCTAAGAGTTCTTCATCCCATTTCCCCTCCCCCTTGCCTCTGAGACGGTGCTCCCCCAACACCCCCAGGATATTCAGTCTCTACATTACGTTTTTGTCCCTGCGTTTCTTTTAGAAAGGAACAGTTCTGGGTTAAAAATTTTGAAGGTTGGTAACCTCCTCCCTCCACTGGAGATGCTAACTACTAGAGGCGGTCTCTTCAGGTTCCTTACCCCCACTGTTAAAATATTTTCAGCTAAGGTCACCCCCATTGAGTCCTGGGAGCCTCTCACGTTTCAGGTCTCAGGGACTTTCTAGAGATTCTCCCTACCCCAACCCCCAGAACTTGCAATTTCCATTCATTCTCCTGACCCTCTAGAATTCTCTCCTGTCTCCCCCTATACCTGATCCTGTCTCCCTCCTTCCACCTCCCATGATTATTTTGTTCCTCCTGTAAGTGGGATTGAAGCATCCTCACTTGGCTCTTCCTTCTTGTTAAACTTCTCACAGTGTGTGAGTTGTGTCATGGGCACTCTGTAATTTTTGGCTAATATCCACTTATCAGTGAGTACATACCATGTATATCCTTTGGGGTCTGGGTTACCTCACTCAGGATGATATTTTCTAGTTTTATAATTTGCCCATAAAATTCATTATGTCCTTGATTTTAATAGCTGAATAATATTCCATTGTGTAAATGAACCACATTTTCTACATCCATTCTTTGTTTGAGGGATACCTGGGTTGTTTCCAGCTTCTGACTATTTCAAATAAGGCTTCTGTGAACATAATGGAGTATGCATCCTAGTGGTATGGTAGAGCTTCTTTGTCCCTTACATATTTTAATATTTTTCTTTGTTCTGTATATTTAGTGTTTTGATTATTATGTGGCAGGAAGATTTTCTTTTCTGGTCCAATCTGTTTGGCGTTATGCAGTCTTCTTTTGTGTTTATGGCCATCCATCTCTTTCTTTAGGTTAGGGAAGTTTTCTTCTATGATTTTATTGAAAGTGTTTTCTGGTCCTTTGAACTAGGAATATTCACTGTCTTCTATTTCTATTATTGTTAGGTTTGTTGTTTTCCTTATGTTCCAAATTTCCTGGATGTTTTGGCTTAGGAACTTTTTAACCTTCTGCATTTTCTTTGACCAATGTATCAATATCTTCTATGGTATCTTCTACACCTGAGAGTCTCTCTTCCATCTATTGTATTCTGTTGGTGATGCTTGCATCTGCAGTTCCTCTTCTCTTTCCTAGGTTGTCCAATTCCAGGGTTGCCTCCATTTGCGATTTCTTTATTGTTTCTACTTTCACTTTTAGGTCTTGGACTGTTTTGTTCAATTTCTTCACCTGCTTCAATATGTTTCCCTGTATTTCTTTAAGGGATTTATTTGTTTCCTCTGTAAAGGCTTCTACCTAATTGCTTGTGTTTTCTGTATTTCTTTAAGGGAGCAATTTATATCCTTCTTAAAGCCCTCTATCATCTTCATGAGATGGGATTTTAGGTCAGAATCTTTCTCTTCAGTTGTGTTAGGGTACTCAGGTTTTGCTGTGGTGGAACTGTGTTCTGATGGTGCCGAATTACATTGGCTTCTGTGGCTTATGTTCTTGCACTTGCCTTTCACCATCTGGTTATCTCTGTTGTCTCAAACTGGAGTAGGCCTCCTTAGGGGCAGGCAGAGCTTTGTGACCTGGCAAACAGGCAATGCTGTCTCTGGTTACGGTAGGCCTCCTGTGTTCCTGGTTAATGCATTCTTCCTGTGTTCCCTGTTACAGAAGTCTTCTCAGTGTCCCTGGTTAGGTCAGACCTCTTCAGAGATAGGCAGGGTGTAGGGTCCTTGGGGGCAGGCACACAGGTCAGCCCAGGTGCAGCTGGAGGTTCTGGCCTAAAGGACTATAGGACTCAGGCAGAACTGGGTAGATCCTATATCTGCTGGGCTCTGTGGAGGTCCCAGCTAGTAAGGGTATTGGAGCAGGGGTCCACCTGTGTCCTCTGTTAGGTCAGACCTCCTGGGAAACAGGTAGGCTTTGGTTCTGAGGACAGGCAGGCCAATCTTCCCTCTATTTACTTTTTTAAACTTCAGGGTATATTGTTGAAAATAACTGCTGTAGAGGAACTCTCACTGTGGTTAGATATACTCTGCTTTGTGTTTCAAAGGACCCTCATACAGGGTCCTAAGGCTTTGACAGTTCTTGTCAATGCTTCCTCAAGATGTTTTATGACATTTCTTCATGAGAAGCTGATACAAGGAAACAAGATGTCACTGAAGACTTCAGCACTTCACTCTCACTACACAGGATGTGAATGAATGCGTGTTAACCTTATGCTTCAGCGAAACAAGAATTCACAAGCTGAGAAATTAACTTATGGCCAAAACTTTCTGAAAATGATGGAACCACCCAAGAGTAACAGATAGCTGGTACCTTAAACACGTGACTGTTTAGCATAGAAATGTGATGTTTTACAAGCTTACAGCAGTAAATCCTGGCAAAT
Source organism: Rattus rattus (assembly GCF_011064425.1). Lineage (NCBI taxonomy): Eukaryota > Metazoa > Chordata > Mammalia > Rodentia > Muridae > Rattus > Rattus rattus. Next base: position 73,443,990 of record NC_046161.1, on the reverse strand, counting down.
GCATCAGTTAGGACGGAAGCTAACACCACCAGTGATACATTACAGAGATGCAAACAGTGCTGTGGATACTACATGTCCTCCATCATGGGGGGCAAGAGTAGAATCACATCTCTGTGGTCATGCTCCACAAGACCTATACTCCAAATCTAATTATGAGAAAGCCCAAAGTGGGGAAGAATACTTACTCAAAATAATCAGTGTGCCAAAATAAGCAAAGACTGAAAAGTATCACACAGAAGAGGGTGAAGAGACATGGTTACTGAATGTTTGTACATGACAGGAGTTCTCAACCCCTTTCCCTTCACAGAAAGAGTGATCCCTGGCTGTGATAATGTCTCATTCAGACTGGTCTGTAGGGAAGTCTGTCAGGCATATTCTTGATTGGGGTTTAATATGGAAAAGCCCACAATAGTCAATGCCACCTCTGAGTATGTGGTCCTAAGCTGCCAATAGAGCAAGCCACAGGAGCAAACCAGTAAGCAGTTTCCCTCCATGGTCATTGAGTTCCTGCCTCCAAACTCCCACCTTGAGATTCTGCACTGACTTGCATTCATGAAGGACAGTAAGCTGTACCATGAACCATGAAATAAGACATTTTCTTTCCAAGTTGTTTTAGATAATGTTGTTTATCACAGTAATGACAACAATCCAAGATAGTAAAATAAAAATATTCTCTAATTTTCTCATTAATTTTACATAAAAATGTTAACAGTGGATATAATAATAATTGGAAGCAAGAGCCTTACTCTCCTTTCAATGCCATTTGAGGCTTCTATTTTTATCTTTAAAAAAATCCAACTGCTTGGGAAGACACCATGCCTACCACCATGAGGTGGTGGACAGGTGGCCCTGCTATGATGAGCAATATCTATGTAGTGGAGTGATGGAAGAAAAAGAGAAGCAAACGTTTTATGCACTGTGAAGAGAGGAGATACTGGAAAAACAAGGTTGGTGAGGAACAGCCTGATGTGAGAAGCCTGCACCAGTCAGTGGTGTCTCAGCCCATGGTGCTGCTGAGGATCATGTCTAAGTTTGTGACCCTGAAACATCAGGGAATCTGTGTCAACGTCTGTGACCCATGTTACCACCACAGGCCATGCACATGTCCCTGGGCTGGGCTGACACGTGGGGCCATATTGGTGTTCAAGGGCTTTGAAGAGCTGACACCCCCCTCCCACCCTGAACTAGTTTTGTCACTCAAGAGAGCTGGCCCCAAGGGCGTAAGAGTGAGAAAGCTGGCTGTGCTCCTCACCTGGGCAAAGCAGCCCTAGTAACATGGTGCAGGAGAGCTAATGAGCTGAAAAACTCAAGCTTCTACACAGAACCAGATCTGGGGCTTTGAGTTGGCCCACCTCAGCATCTACGCTATATGAACTTCTAAAGCAAATGAAGGGCCCAGTCCTGTAGCACCAAAGCCGCAAGCTCTCCAAGGCACACGGTAACCACAGGGTAGCTAAGAAATCCCAGTGAGGATCCAGTATTGATAGTGGAGTAGAAGCCAGAGGTTGTGAACCAGACCAGGGATTCACTGCAACGAACATTTGCAAGTAAAGCATTTTGGGAAAAGGGGTACACCAGGCCATACACTGTGACACACTGCAGCATCCACAGCGAGATTTATTTTTCTTTATTTTTTAATTTTAATTTTTATATGTTCTTTACAGGGGGAGATTGCAAGGGTGGAAGGAAGGAGAATATGGAGTGACAGGAGATGAGTGGGATTAAGATGAATGATGTGAAATTCATGAAGAATCAATAAAAATGTTTTTAATAGAACTTTAATTTTCTGGTTAAGAATTTTCACAAATGATAACAAATCAAGTACCACTAACTATTTTCTTAGACCATAAAACTGGGAAAACATTTCTTTGCTCAGTTTATATTCTGAGCTAGACAGAAGTGCAGGGTTGCATATTCTGACAGGGAGTAGCTCTGAGACTGGGAAGGTTCTTGTCCCCAATGAAAGAACTGATGGACATTTATTACTCAGGCATACAGATAGAGGAGTTCAGTCCACTAGGCTTACTAAATAGAAGACTCACATGAATTTGAGCAAAACAGAGTTTGCCCTCAAGAATTTGGAAATCATAAAATTTGTTCTGAACATCTTTGATGAAATACTACTCATATAATTGAGGTACGATCAAAATGCTAGGTCTATACCCTTTCATTAAAATCAGATTGGTGTTCAAAAGCACACTTGTGTGTCTCCATTCTTAGCAACCAAGGAGTAACAATATTTTTAAATATTATTTTAATCTGGTTAGCTGCTGATTCTATCAAAATTTCAAAGGATGAAGAACTGTAACCCATTTGGGCAGAACATGCTGGGTTTCGTGGGAAGGTTTTAGCAACTTCGTGTCCGCAGGCAGGCAGTAAATACTCTGTCTGCCCAGAATTTTGCAATCTCTGCCAAAATTAAAATGCTAGTGTTTATAAAACTGAAAGACAGTTTGATTATAGCTTCTTGCATTACAAGGCAATCCTTTAAACAATTTCCATCAAAAATACCTTTATGAAAAAAATATGAAAAGCAATGATAATTTTTAAGAGAATACACATATGACAGCGTATGAGAGACATTTTAATATCATAATGAGAAACGATAATTAAGATATGCACCTTCTAAAACTGCTCAGAATAATTCTGATTTATCCAGGTGTCTGATGGTGGTAATTTAAGTGTGTTCGTGAACAAACCATAAATAAATAAATAAACAAACAAACTCCTAGAGAACATGCTTCTTCCTTATAAACAGATCCTGATAGAACAGATAGACAACTCTAGGTTAGGATTTGGTAAATAATTTTCAGTATAAAGAAATTAGTGCCAAATTTTCCAGTATCATTATAGATGACTAAATATATCTTGACATTCTCTGAAAGAATTCACTTATTAAACCGATGATCGTAGTTAAGGTAGAACTGTGGACTACTTTACTACTAACGTAGAATTTCTTCTCCTTATTACATATACATCTTGTCTTGTTCATAGTAGATAATCATGGATAATCATCCCAATGAAACATTCATAAATAGCGTGCAGCAGTGAGATTTTAAATATTTTAAACCTTTCAGAAGTGTGTCTACATGTCACATCATCATATGTTTTGATTGGTGTGACTGAAAAGTAGGAATCAACACATTGAGTGTTTTAATATGCCTAAAGTAGGTCAGAATCTTTCTATAAATAACCTTTGAATCTAATTACCTTTGGGTCTTAAAGGCATTGGTTTATAGCCAGGGGCAGACTCTTGTGGTGTGATTAAGAAATATTGGTCTCCAGATGCTGGTGCTGTTTTAGGTGGTTGTAGGACTATTGACTGAAGCTTCTCTGGAAGACTGTTATTGGGGTTGGCATTAAGGGTCTATAGCCTTCCTACATGTCTTGGTAACTCTGCTTCCTGTTCTCCCAAAATGTGAGATAAGGAACCCCAGTTGCAGATTCTTGCCAATACAATGGGATATTGGAAAATTGTGAGTGTAAATAAATTCTTCTTCCTTAAACAACACCCAGTATATAAGTAATTAAACCATTGATGCTATACCATCCTGAAATATAATAGACTGTGTGGTGATGTGGATAGGCATGGTCCTTACAGGCTGATATATTTGAGTGCTTGGTCATTAGGAAGTAACACTACTTGATAAGGATTCAGAGGTGTGGCTGTGTTGGAGAATGCTTGTCTTTGGGAGTAGACTTTGGGGTTTCAAATGCTCAAGCCATACCCAGACTCTTTTTCTTTCTGCTGCCTGTCAATCTGGATGTAGAACTCTCAGCCACTCTCTAGCATCACATCTGTCTGTACACTGCCATGCTTCCTGCCACGATGATAATGGACTAAACCTCTGAACTATAAAACCAGCCCCCACTAAACGGTTTGCTTTGTAAGAGTTGCTGTGGTCATGTTGACTCTTCACAGCAATTGAATACTAAGACACATTCAATGACAATATTATAAAAGAAGCAGATGAAAACAAAGTTTTATCACAATGTGAAGATAGCAGTATGTAATACATCACAAAAAATCGGTAGAGCCAGAAATAATAAAAACTATAAACATATTTTTCTTTATTTTCTTATATAATCAATAAATATGAAATTGCATGGAGTCATAAAGAATGTCTTGTAAAGTGTACAAAGACAAAATTAACTGGAAATAGGCTTTTCTACCAAAATTCAGGGCTTATTTTTAACAATTGTGTTCAAATTTAACCTTCATTCCCCAAAGGCGAGTGGATAATGTTTACAGGTGTCTCCCCCTGATTAATTGGCCAGAAGAACCACTAAGTTATAGTCATCTTCAGAATCTGTGTCATCTTTGGGTCCTTACAAAATAGTGGCATTTGAATTCTAGTGGCATCTTTTTCTTATGGCATGATAAACACAGCCTGGTCAAGTTTCATCCTGGATCTGCAACACGCTATTGATGATTGCAAGGTTTAGCTTGTGGTTTGCATGTTCCGTAGCACTATGAGCCTAATGTGAGATCATTCTTCAAGTTTAAATGACCCTAGCTGGATGTTTTACCTTATTAGGTAAAGTGGCTAAAACATCCTCGGCCTCAGCATTCTAAATGAGTGAAGTCAATCCCTAAGTTGCGTATAGAAAATGTTCTTGAACAAAATAGCAGTGAACACAGTTCTCCTTACAAATATGTATTTCGAACATAAGTTAAAATTGTCTAGTGTCATACTTATACTCTTAATGAATACATTTTGAAGGAGAAAAGAGAGTATACATTTAGAAATGTTTAAATGAGAGTCTCCCTGTGTTACTCAGCCTGTCTCTGTGGTAAAATACCTGTGCAAAGAAACACAAGGAAGCCATCAGAAAGAATGGAAATGGGCAACCTCGGCAGACAGCAGGTGGGGTGACCCTCCAGAATGTACCAGAGACCTGGGAGATGAGAAACTCTCAAGACTCAAAGGGAGGGACCTTAGATGTAATGCCCAAGAGTGGAGAGAGGGAACTTGTAGATAGTAGAAAGACATGGCATCAAGTGAAGGGATGGGGTTGATATCCCACAGTCAAAATTCTCTGATCCAGAATTGTTCCTGTATGAAGGAACTACAGGAACCAGAATGGAGAGGAGACTAAAGGAAAGGAGGTCCAGTGACAGGCCTAAAGTGGGATCCAGTTCAACGGAAGGCCCCAGAACCCTGGGACTGTTACTGATGTTGTGGTGTGCTTGTAGTAGACAGGAGCCTAGCATGGCTACCCTCTGAGAGGTCGAACAAGCAGCTGAGTCAGATGCAGATACATCTGCAATAAAAAATATCCAATAAAAAAAGGAAGAAAGGAAGGAAGGAAGGAGGGAGGAGGGAGGAGGAGGGGGGAGGGGGAGGGAGGAGGGAGAGAAGGAAGAAATTAACTCAAGGGAAGAAGGATTTCTGTTGAGTCACAGTTTAAAAGACTTAGGTTTACGGCATGATGGGTTTGTTGCTTTGGGACCCAAATAAAATAGTATATTGTGGTGACTGGAAAGCAGAGAAATAAAGATCAGGGGAGAAAATTGTTCTTTCAAAGACACAGTTCCACTGATTGCTTCCTCCAAGTCCCACCTCCTAAGAGCCCAGAAAGCTACAAACTCACAGGTGAGTTAACACAATACTAACAGTTAAAGCACTCACGGGCTAGTCTGCTGTTTACTACCACCACCTGAGGACCAACCTTTAACTCAGAAGCCTAAAGAGAGGTACTCGTATGCAAACTCCATTCACGAATGGAGATTGATCATCATTTCTGTACTCCTCCTTTGTTCACTAGGACCAATCCTAAATCACTGGAAATCTAAATGACAGAGTCATTCTTCACATTTTAAGCATAAATTTAACAATGAATTTTTGCACACGAGATTAAGATCTATCACCATAGAGAAAATTAACTATTTTCAAATTTCTGCACAAGTATTCATTTTAAGGTCAAGCGATGTGAAGAATCAACCAGGATAGAAATAATGGTGCGTGTCTGTAATCCTAGCAACTGAGACGGTACTGACAGGAAGAACTTAGTCAAGGCCACACTAGGTCACGCATTAAGACCTTGTCTCAAAAAGCAAATAGACGAGCTATAAATAGGAGGAATATATCTTAATATCATAAGAGCTATTTCTGGCAAGCCTCTACCTAACAACAGACTAAAGAGGGAGAGACTCAAAGCCTTCCCACTCACATCAGAACTCAGACAAGGGATCCACTTTTCCCACCCTTACTCAAAACAATGCTTGAAATCTCAGCTAGAACAAAGCAAGAGAAGGAAGCAAAAGGTGCATAATGGGGGGAGGATGGGGAGGGAAACACCCATAGAGAAGGGGAGGGGGAGGGGTTAGGGGGATGTTGGCCTGGAGACCGGGAAGGGGAATAACAATCGAAATGTAAATAAGAAATACTCAAGTTAATAAAGATGGGGGAAAAAGGTGCATAAATAGTACAGGAAGAAGTGAATGTATCCAGTACTCCTGAGACTACCTGGTTTCATTGAGATGGGAGGCAAATCAAACACTTTGAAAAGAATAATCGAGTATGAATAACAGAAGTCTCTAAGCTTGTCCTTACATTTTGTGCACAGAATTGGTTCCAGAGAGAAAAGCAAATCTATGCAGTGTTAGAATAATCTCCCTAAGAAGGGTAGAAGAAGCAGTCAAGTACAGTATTTCGATACAATATCAACCCCCAAATTGATGACTTTATATATCAACAAAGCATATACTTTTCATGTAGGCATGCTTATAAAATATTTAAATTGAGTTCTTGGACACTATGGTGTAACTATTTAAAGTCTGCACTTAGGGAATTTTTTCAAAGGCATGATGAGTAGTGATTAGCTACTCAATATATATTTGCCCACTTTCTACTTATTATTTGACTTTTTGATACTGAATTAATTATTCATTCTAATCATTATTATTATTTGAACATATCTCTCTAAGTGGCTTATAAACGAAAGGTTTATTCAACCAGCTGGTAGCCCTGTTTCAGGAGGTGCTGGAAAAGCTTCCAGGATTATACATGGACTGACCCTGGGCTCCAACCTCATAGGTAGCAATGAATAGCCTAGTAAGGGCACCAGTGGAAGGGAAGCCCTTGGTCCCTGCCAAGACTGAACCCCAGTGAACGTGATTGTTGGGGGAGAGGCGGTAATGGGGGAGGATGGGAGGGAAGCCCATAGAGAAGGGGGGGTTAGGGGATGTTGGCCCAGAAACCTGGAAGGGGAATAACAATTGGAATATAAATAAGAAATACTCAAGTTAATAAAGATGGAAAAAATAAAAGTAGAGGAAAACAAAAAAAAAAAAGAAAGAAGGAAAAGACGGAACCTAGGTGGAGTACAGCGATTAATAATCAGGTGTTTAACAAAAAGTGAACAAATACTAACTTCTTCAATAACGAAAACAGTACATATAAAATATGGGGGAAGTTGTTATTTATGTATTTTTTGTCCAATTATTAATCCTGCTAAATTACTCTGTAAAAACTAACAAGAATTAATCAGTTCTTATGAAAATTATTATGGGTGTTTTACAGGCATTTTTTAAATATAATTCTACAGTCTTTTCCTTAAGGAATTACTTCTTTATAAAGAGAGGTTAAGGTCCATGTTTTGCTGTGACCAGGCAGGGATTAATATAGTAAGTTGGCTCATGAAAACATTCAATGAAGACGTGTAAGCGGATACATAAACATGCCCTAAGGCATTTGGGATGTTATCAACGAGAAATATCAACATTTTCTTTCCTGGGAAGTTTAACAAGTAAAACAGGCAAAGCATACAATTTTAATAATCGAATTTGCGAACACTTGATAGAATGTGTCATTTTCTCTTTTACAAAGTGATCCAAATAAGCTGGTTTTCTGCTTGACCTGAAGTCAAAACTGCTTTATAAGCCACTTAGTGATCATGTTCTGTGTATCTTGCAAATCCTAACCGAGTGTCAGCAAATTGCTATGGAGAATATCCAGCCGCAAGTTTTTCCTCCTCCTACATTGTTAAGTTAGAATCTTAGACCAAGTCGAGTTTGCATTATCTACAAAATTTATTTAAATTGATATCTGAATGACCTCACACAAAAAATCCCTAAAGTATAACAAAATACCACAAGAGTCTTAACTGCTTTCTCTTCCTTCTCTCAGAGTAGAATTTGAAAATTAAACTACTTTAGTTAGAATTACGTAGTCAATTTCAAAGTGTTGAGTGGTCTCATTCTTGTCATTGAAACATAATAATTTTATTAAACAGTATATTATGATTTAGTTTTGTAAGTTTTTGTCTCTATGTTGATTTTTCATCTGGATTTAACCTATATTTTCTTTCTGCTCCATGTTAAGCACAAGTCACAATGAGCAAAAGTATAAATTGTCTCCTGAACAAATCCTGTATCTTCCTGATTCCAACTTGTTCCTGTCAGGAGATTACCTTTTAGATTCTCTTTAAATATTAAGTATTTTAAATATGTATTATTAATATTAATCATAAATATTAAATACTTAACACTTTTATAACAGCTTAATTTCACTTGCTCCCTTCTCTGTGAGCCTCTTCTGATCTTCACACCACCGCCGAGATTGCCCTCTCATATCATGTAGATACACCATTACCATGAACTGCACTGCATCTCAACTTGTAGTAAATGCAGCCATGGGAAGCAGAATCACGTTTGAAACTCTGAAGAGTACTCACACCATGCCCCCTGCAGCGATCGACACAGTCCCAGACATAGACATATGGTTGCATTCTAAAAATAAAGCATCTGTTGTATTCATAGATGCCTCTTCTCATCATTTTTCCACAACTTACCAAATGGGACAAGGACTAATTTGATTTGTTCGAGCTAAATAGGAGCACAGAGTATGGCAGTTGAGGTACCTTGCCAGTGGACCTATCTTCAAAGATTCCAGATGTGCGTCAGTGGTTCCACCTTCCTAACAGTCAGGTAGAGGAAGGAAAGGGTGTCCTTCACTGGCACCAGGAGAGACCTGTGAGAAAGAGGAAAATAGAAGTGTTATTAGCATTGCAAGGCCTAAGCAGGAAACCAGGAAAAATCCAAACAGGTTATTTTTAAGCACCCAAACGAAGTCTAATAGAATCTCTTGATGGGTTCACTGGGTTCCTCCTCAGTTTGTATTTGGCCTCCAAGATTGAACTCAAGATGTGATGGACTCAGTGTCTGCTTTCAGACAGCTCGGTAGCTGGTGGGGTGCCTAGAATCACAGTGGGAAGTTTCTTCCAGATGGTGAGACAGAAGGCAAGCAAGAAGAAATTTAATCATCATTAGACTTTAAGGTTAAAACAATAGTGAACCTGTTTTTCTCGGCTGCCTGTAGGTGCTGCAGTGTTGAACTGTGCCAATGTGACTCTGTGTGGACTGCATTTTCATTATCAAGAAGAAAGCTGTTACTGAGAAATAGGTGACTGAAAAATGTCTCATATGGAGTTAAATCTAATGTCTGGCGAGGGCAATCGCTTAAACTATTAAATAAAGGCACACTGAACATTTTAATTTGGAGGTTACACTTGCCTATTAGGTGTTTAAACCTCACCACATAGCCACAATTAACCACTGCCTGTTTTATTGTTGAGACTCTCACTCTCAGAGATCAGGGAGGAGTCTCTGACTCCGACAGCCTTCCTTTACCAGCTGTAGGGCCTAAGACATTTTCAATTATTGGTCCAAATTTTATTTTAAATGTATAGTCAAATAGAACGAATATCTTAATCAAAGTCGTAAAGGCTTATTAAAATTTTAAAATGAAAACCCACTTTAGTAGAAGTGAAGACCATACAGGAAGAGGTAGGTTTATATGTCGCTGAAGTAGCCAAAGTTTTGAAGAACAAAAGCAACTCCAAATAAGAAAACTAAAGGTTAGAGGGGGAAATATACTAATTAATAAAAACATACTAAAAGTACAAATCAGGAAGAGTTATGGGAAGTATGAATATCATTGTTAGACCACAGGCTTCTCAATACAAATAAACAAACAAACAAACAAAAACCAGAATAATTCTTTTTAATTCCAAACAATCTCAGCTTCTGGGATGTGGGCGGTCGTAAAATGGAGGTGACTCTAACTCACAGCCTAGTGGTCATCTCCCGATCGCTCGCATCATCACATTTTATGTTAGGAGTGTTGTGAGGAACTGAAGCTACAGAATGGAGAACGGAAAGAGAAATGTTGCTTTCTGTCTTCCTCTCCCCATGAACAGCCTCGAGAACCTGATACCTCAGGAGAAGACTCTGAGGTAGTAGCAAAATACAGACAAAAGTAGTCACTAGCAATAAACAGTCAGTTCGTTCTGGCACTGGGAAAATCAGATAGAGGAGTTTCGTGAGCTATGTTATCAAGGTGTCTCCTCCAGTTCTACTGAGGTCCCTATACCCATCTTTGAGTCAACACTTATTAATACACAGTCCAGGTCCCCACAGCCTTCAATCTATTCCATGAGCAGTGTCTGGTAAAGCATCCTTCCACAAAACAGCATGCTCATCAGTTTATGTTGACCTTTTAGGGCAATGGTTCTCAACTTGCCTCATGTGAACCTTAATAAACTTCAGGCTGTGGTGATTCCCCAATCACAAAATTAGTTTCATTGCTACTTCACAACTGTAATCTTGCTACTGTTACAAGTCCTAAAGTAAATATTTTTGGACTTAGAGGTTTGCCGAAGGGGTTGCAACCCACATGTGGAGAACGACTGTTGTGTGGCTTGTCACTCTGGGGACTCCCACATATACAGCTGCACAACAGGGTCCTCTTCTATTAGCTATATAGGTCATGCAGATAGCAAACACTCCTCTGGGGGAAAGAAGAGCTTGCCCATGGAGCATAGTGCCTGACATCTTCCCACTCCCCCTGAAAAAGTACTGCTTCAGTGCTAATCAGGCACTTATCAACTTATCAACTTTGATGTCAGACTGAAGGACAATGTTTACCAAGTCCTAAATGCCTGGTCAAGGAAGCACCTAAGGAAGGAGTTTTTAAGATGTAATAAATCAGTGTTTCTCAACCTTCCTAATACTACATCCCTTTAATACAGTTCCTAATATTTTGATATTTTTGCTTTGTAATTTTGCTACTGTTAGAAATTATAACGTAAATATCTACGTTTTGTGATTGTCCTAAGAGACCCCTATGAATGAGTTATTCAGCTCCCATAGGATCACAACCCACAAGTTGAGAACCTCTGTGGTGAATGTATGACATCAAGCAAAGTTTGAAGTCTAGTTGCTGTGAAGAGTACCATGAAGACTGCTGTGCAGGAAATTGGACACTGAAAGATCTCAAGAGATCTTTGCAGACCTAGTCCTTCTCAGCCAGAGACCACCTCAGCCAGACCTTCCTATAAGCTAGAGGTCACCTCAGCCAAATCCCTGTCCAGCCAGATAGCTTCCCAGACAAAGTCCACCCCAGCTAAAGTCCACCCCAGCCAGAACTAACCCTGGCCAAAGAAGATCATCTAGTGCTCATAACAGACAGAGCCCACCACAGTCAAAGCCTATACCAACCAGAGAAGAACCCAGCCAGATGTCACTCCAGCCAGAGCCAGAACCAACCCTAGCCTGAGCACTCTACTAGATCTTAGCAAGTCAAGTATTCAGTTACTGGATATATCTCGCTTTAACAAACAGTGTCATCCATCCGCTAGGAAAGCAACTTGGTAAGATCTATTTATCAATAGTTAAGATTTACCTCAGTGTGCTCAAGCTCATCTGATTTATGCACATCATTCTAATGTGTGTACCAGTGCCACCTCCCAAGACATGCTGCTCACATCATATTACAGCTGGGATTCCTCACCTCAGACTTTTAAACATCTGTGCTGTTATCCACAAACCAACATCTTAACAAAGTAGCTACATCGCTCTATGTTCTTGTTCATTTGTGGAACGTTCTGATCTATAAACCTCCTTTCCAAGCCCTCATAAAAGCTGTGCAAAATTTCTTTCTCTGGATGAATTTTTGAGGTTGTTTTTTTTATTTCTGTCAATTTCTCCTTTTACAAAAGCTAATGCTATGTCACTAAAGACAAAAGTTCAGAATTTCTTTCCCCTCGTGGTGATGATTCCTGGCGTCATTTTTGCCAGATTTTCTTCTGATTTTAAAGCACAAAGCCTCATGTTTGGTTAGAATTTAAGTAGTTGATCTTTTCTATTTTATTTCTTAAAACTTTTTCTACAATGTTAATATATCATTTATAAATTATATTTTACAATTTATTTTTGTTATATTTTACCTGGTAAAATTAATTCCTCTAGACTTATGAGATATTTTGAATTTTTCTACTAATGATGTTTTCTATATGTTGCCTTTACCTTTGCCTCTTGAATATATTTTCCTTAGAAAACATAAATGCCACCCTTCTCCTTATGAATAATAATGAGGACCATTTAAAAACTATCACCTAAGAGACACTGTGGGTAAGTCTAAAGGGGAGTTTATAGATTAAGTTAGTAGAGGTGGAGGCTATGTTTTGTGTCTCAGCACCACCCTTCTGTATCCTGAGTTCCTGAACTGAATTTTAAAAGGAGGAAGCAATCAAACATTAATGTTCATCTTTCTGCTTCTTGAACGTGGAGACAATGAGTCCAGGCACCCAGTCACATCATAACCCTGTTGTAAGGGCCAGCTGTTGTAGATTGACCTTTCAAACTGTGAACCAAAATAAAGCCTTCCTTTCACACATTGCTTTTGTTGAATATTTTGCCACAGTTGGGAGAAAAGTATTAATACAGGAAGTTTACCGTTACACCCCTCTCTGTCTACAAGCCTCCATGAATCAGACTTCACTTGGTTAAATATGTTACTAGTTTCAAAGATATGTACAACTGTCCTGTTTTGAGTTGCTGAGCCACATTCCCAATTGAAACCATAAATTGCTAAAGTCTACATCTTAAAACTATCAGTGAACAACCCGAAATCACATGCAGAAAGTATTCAAAATTGTTATTTTTATCTCATCAGGAAACTCCCACAATTAAACATGTTTATAAACATGCTGATGAAAAAAGAAATGCGGTTTGAAATTGAACTAAATTGTAGGAAGGAAAATGTATGCTTACAAGGTCAAAGACAAAGGAGGAAGGCCTGGAGAGATGACTCAGGAAGGAAACCACCCACTGGACAGTATGAAGACTAGAATTTAGGTTCACAGAATGAATGTACAGTAGGATAAGGTAGTGGGTGTCTATAATCTCAGGGTTGTTATGAGATGGGAGTTAGAGAAGGAAAATTCCCCACAACTCACCAGTCAGCTATCCAGGCTTAAGAGGTAATGAACCACAACAATCATCAGCACTACCACAACCACTACAACTACCACCACAATCACCACGACCATTGCCACCACTAACACAACACGAACACAATCAATCAATCAAAAATAAATAAATATGAAGTGTCCTTCCTTATCTTTTTGATAACTTTTGGTTGAAAGCCAATTTTATTCGATATTAGAATGACTACTCCAGCTTGGTTCTTGGGACCATTTGCTTGGAAAATTGTTTTCCAGCCTTTTACTCCGAGGTAGTGTCTATCTTTGTCACTGAGGTGTGTTTCCTGTATGCAGCAAAATGCTGGGTCCTCTTTACATATCCAGTCTGTTAGTCTACGTCTTTTTATTGGGGAATTGAATACATTGAGGTTGAGAAATATTAAGGACCAATGATTGTTGTTTCCTGTTATTTTTGTTGTCAGTGGTGGAATTATGTTTGTGTGGCTATCTTCTTTTGTGTTAGTACAATACCAACCAACCAGAGCTCCCAGGAACCATTCAAAGAGTACACATGGACAGACCACAGCTGCAAGTATAGCAGAGGATGGCATTATTGGCCACCATTGGGAGGAGAAGCCCTTGGTCCTGCCAAGGCTTGACCCCCCCAGTATAGAGGAATGTCAGGGCAGGGAGAAGGCAAGGAGGCAAGGGGTGGGTAGATGGGTAGTGGAATACACTCATAGAGGAAGGGGATAGGGGGAATGTGATAGGGAGTTTATGGACAGGAAACCAGGAAAGGGGATAATATTTGAAATGTAAATTAAAAAATCCAATAAAAAAACAAATCTTAAATAAATAAATAAATAAATAAAACCTAGAACAAAACACTGATTTATTGAGTGACACTTGCAGCTTAGTAATGTCCTCTATAATCCTCACTGAACTCATGCATGCATCTAATGTCTTTTCTCACGAAGCCCTTTAATGTAGTTCTGACACTATAAGCATGATCTTTTCTTACGCTAATGATAGAGGTATTGACAGCCACAATGTTGACAACAGTGAAACTATTTGTCAAAAGCTTTAAGGTTCTCTATAAACAGACAGATCAATAGATAAATCGAATTACTTACTGAACATAAAATGTCCTTGTGAACTAGACATTCCCAATGAATGTGGTTTAGCAAGTAGAAACTAGGGGGCTTTTGTTAGAATTCATGGACCTGGAGTCAAGTGAGCCTGCCTAACTCTAACAGGAAAACCCAGAAGTAGAGATGATTGTTCTCTGCCTCTTTATGTGGAAGATCGGAAATCGTTCAACAAAGAAAAGGCTCCATGGGTTGAACAATAAAGCTCTTCAATGCTCCATAGATGAGATGAGAATGCCATGGGTCCATGAGTCAGGGCTCACAGGAACAAAATAGCAACTGATGCAGGAGCCAGTGTTAGTGAAATAATAGAAGAGACACTGAGTGTAACGTTGGTATTGTTGAGGCATTCCGATTGCCTGTGAAACAGTAGGTAATTGAGTGTAATTGTACCGTTGGTATTGTTGAGGCATTCCGATTGCCTGTGAAACAGTAGGTAATTGAGTGTAATTTGTTGTCTGCTTCAAGCTCTATTAAAAATTCTTTTGAAGGCTCAAAAGTATGCATCATATTTCAGTAAAGAAGAGAAAATCTTATAAAGCTGAAAAGTGCTTATCTAAAAATCACAGAAAGCAGAGAGAATTAGGAGACAAAAACAGGAGCAAAGAACAAAGGCAAAGTGAGTGCTGATTTTGACCTTCAACTTGACTGGATTAAGACATGCCCAGGCAGTCGGTGACATTCCTTGGCAGGAATTTGTGAGAGGGCTTCCAGAGAGGCTTAGGTTCCCAGGGCCTCCATGCTAGTCAGCACACTGATCCCCTGGGGAGTTTCTAATATGATGGCATTATTGGGAGATAGTAAGAGGTAAGGCTGTTTAATAGAAATATGTCACTAGGGGCATTCTTAGAGATGGTATCCATCCTTGGTTCATTCTAAGATCCCCTCTTTTTCCAGCTTCACAAAAAGACTCTCCTCCACAGGTTTGAACTGCTATGATAGTCTACCCAAGTGTATAGACCAAAACAAGCAAGCAAGCAAACAAACAAAAACAAATAAATAAATGGATGAAATCCTGGGAAAGAGCAATCAACAATAAGTAATGTCTCCCATCTTAGGGTGTTTTGTCAACAACTTTGTCACAGTTGGGTAATGACACTATTCAAACAGACATCAAACAGCAACTGGGTTCATGAAGCTTATCCCAGACAAAGTTAAGTCTCTTAGTATTCTGCCAACCAGAAAAGGTTCAGTATACATATGCAGAATTTATAGAATCAGTTTTTTATATGATGAGTCTACTACATTAAAAATTCTTGTGCTTTTATGCATCCAAAGGGAACTGTAGAGAGAAAGTGAGTTCAGATGGGGGCAGAGCCTTACTTAGAAGCTTTGGGCTCTGTGACCCTGTGACAACAGCATTGCTATATTACTCTTCCTATCTCACATGCAAACGAGCCTTAGTGTGGATGGTATTGTGGTTTCCACATGCATTTTAAATGTATTTTTTATTGGATATTTTTTATTTACATTTCAAATGTTATTCTCTTCCTGGACAAAAGCCCCCTATCCCATCACCCTATCTCTTCTTCTATAAGGGTGTTCCCCTTCCCCAACCACCCCCACTTCCCGCCTCCTCACCCTGACATTCCCCTACACTGGGGAGTTCACTCTTGGCAGGACCAAGGGCTTCTCCTACCATTGGTTCCCAACAAGTTCATCCTCTGCTACATATGCAGCTGGAGCCATGGGTCAGTCCATGTATAGCCTTTGGGTAGTGGTTTACTCCCTGGGAGCTCTGGTTGGTTGGTATTGTTGTTATTATGGGGTTTCAAGCCACTTCAGCTCCTTCAATTCTTTCTCTAATTCCTCCAATGCAGATCCTGTTCTCAGTTCACCGGTTTGCTGCTAGCACTCACCTCTGTATTTGTCATGTTCTGGCTGAGTCAGAAGATGCCTATATCAGGCTCCTGTAAGCATGCACTTCTTGGCTTTATCAATATTGTTTAGTTTTGGTGGCTGTATATAAATGGGCTGGATCCCCAGGTGGGGCAGGCTCTGTTTTCAAATCATCAATTCCTTTAGATTTTGCCTAAGCAAACAATTTCACCAAAGGATATAAAACAGAATGAGTTTTACAAATTTCCCTCTTTTCAAACCAGAGTTTTCAAAGGGTTCATTAGAAGCAAGTCCTTGAGTAACTGCTTTTCAGTTGCCAAATCCAGTGGGAAAGTGCAGAAAGCATAGACAGGCTGTAATATTCTTACACAGGGCTTTGATGCTGAGGGCTGAGTTGAAGAAATCTGGCTGCTTCCCTTCTGGGCATAAGAGATTCAGCCATTCTGTCAAAACATTCTTTCCTCTAAACATTATGGTGAAAAGAGAGAATTAGCCAATGTCCCTTTCTATAAGAGCTCTAAATATGTTTTAATAAGCATAACATGCAGTGGAAAGTGATATTATATAAGAAGTCTCTTAAAAATACTTTGGTAGTTCACAGAAGAAGGCAAAGTCTTTTAGCTAGGAGATTGCTGGTGTCCTGAAGCATGATCACAATTATGAAAAAGATACCGCTGTGTGAAAATAAATATGAGGATTTTAGATTCATAATAGAGCGTGAGCAAGAACATCACTTTTTATTTGGCTGTTAGATATTTTTGAGTCAGTACAGAGATTAAAAAATGTCAGTAATAGTTTTCCTTGTATTGAAAAGTCATAATCAAACCTGTCATATTGGTGAAAATTCTAACATCACAAGACTCTATTGCAAACTTTCACTAGAATTTTCTCATTTAATCATAGATATAAAATTTTTTGCAGGCTTGCTAGCTGTTAAGAAGCTAACATGACTCCCTGCTGAAGGAATCAGAGAAAGAACTGGAAGAGCTTGAAGGGGCCGAGACCCCATATGAACAACAATGCCAAGCAACCAGAGCTTCCAGGGACTAAGCCACTACCTAAAGACTATACATGGACTGACCCTGGACTCTGACCTCATAGGTAGCAATGAATATCCTAGTAAGAGCACCAGTGGAAGGGGAAGCCCTGGGTCCTGCTAAGACTGAACCCCGTGAACGTGATTGTTGGGGGGAGGGCGGCAATGGGGGAGGGTGGGGAGGAACACCTATAAAGAAGGGAGGGGAGGATTAGGGGATGTTTGCTCGAAACCGGGAAAGGGAATAACACTCGAAATGTATATAAGAAATACTCAAGTTAATAAAAAAAAAAAAAAAAAAAGAAGCACATGACTCATAAAATTTTTTGATCTTGTGTCTCATGTCTAGGATTAGAAAGTAGCCACCTTTCCGAAGATGAGTGACGAGCTCAGCCGCCAGTGAAGAGCATCTGCACCTTTGTTCATGTCTTTGTAGTTCCCAACCTAGCACCACTTGTCTTCTAAAAACCCCTGCTTGCACTTGGAGTCTCCTATGGACATGAGCACTTGACTGTGAATGTAAATGGAGGGGAGCAGACTCTTCTGCCTTACCTCTGCAGCCCAGTCACCGTGGCTTTTTGGGGTGTTGAACTGAGCCCCATAGATGCTGTCCAGCACAGACACTGAGCATTTGTTTTGGAAAATGCTGCCTCTATGACAAAGAGATGGCTATAATTTCAAATTAATTTACAGATATACTCTTAAACATTTCTAAGAATCACTACTATTAACTGAGACTAGATTTAGACAGAATGGTAGAAATCTAAATTCAATAAATTTGTTTGGTTTGTTTTAATCTAATGCCATGATTTTACTAATGCACTAATTTTTGTTGTTTTTGCTCTCTTTAGCAAAGTCATCAGAACCAACAATTGTGTTACTGAAAGTTCACACAGTTCAACAAGCTCTTACTAGCTTGTCCATGAATTGAAATATGTCAGTCCAATCAGTAACATCTGAAACCTTATTTTCCCATTGATACTTCTTGATAAAATTTGCTTTTGACTCTTGATGAAATAGCTTGAACTCTTTAGAGATTGTTTCCCTATTTTCAAGTAAATTTATTCTGATTAAAACATGGTTGAGAAGATTTAATACAAAATTAATTATACAAAAATGTAAAAGATGCTTTGAACTCAGAAGGAAATACTTTGAAGTACTGTCATAACTATGATGAATTCAAATTATGTTTTAGTGGTAAATATTTTCAAGAAGTTTCCAGAAAGAATAACTATGTCATGAATGTTCATTATCTAGAAAATTATCTCAAAATTGAAAAATATGCAATTATGCATCACTCAATGAAAGAAAAATGTTTCTAAGAAACTTGTCTCCAGGTAATTTTGATATTGTGTGAACAAAATGGAATGTAGTAACACAAACTAAACATCACTGTCCCCTTACTAGGTTATATATACTCTTATAAAACCAATGTCATATAAAGGTTCTGACACTAACATGTGACACATGACTATATAAATAAGGTTGTTTTATTGTTCACTATAGTTTATTGGAATTGAATGATCATAGTAATTATTGATAACATTACTCTATACTCTATAATATTTTGTTAGTAAAAAAACATATCCAAATAAGTAGGCAGGATAAAAAAGCCAAACTAATCATTCTCTTAAATATTCCACTTAACATATTTTTATTAAACACTAATAATATGAACTGTAATTTCTGGCAAATGAAGACCAACTAATGAAATATATAATCTTATATACAGTGGTAACCACTAAATATTTAGAAACCCTTTATTTTAGATAACTCTGAGTGAAGTAGAATATTCCTGTGGATTCTGGTGAGATGTTGGCATGGTTAACATAACTATAAACATAGACGGTTGCATGGACACAAAAATAGGAGCTGAGATCTGGTTTGAATGACATCACAGTCACTCATTGAAAGCATGTGGAAATGTGGGGAAACGTTCATCTCTAAGGTAAACAAACAAGAGAACAGAGAGGAGTTTTCTAAAAGATGGGAGAAACCCAGTACCAAAAAGGATAAAGCTTTATTAAGAACAAGGAATGATAATTGGAATATTACTTTATTACTGTAAAGCCTTCATTCATCCTTAGTGGACAGAAGTGCCCTTTGTGAACAAGTTAACTTCACTTATATATGTTACTCTCTACCAAGTATTGTGGTTTTTATACATATTGAAGTGTGTGTGTGTATATGTGCAAGTGTGCATGTGTGTGTGTGTGTATGTGTGTGAGTGTAGAAAGTTCTCTGTGTGAGGGTCAGAGAACAACTTCTAAGAGTCAATTGCTTCCTTCTACCGTGTAGATTTCAAGGACTGAACTCTGGTTGTCAGGATTGATGGGAAGCGAGTGCCCTTACCATCCACACAAGTTCACCAGCCCCTGGTTGTAATTCTTTAGTATATAGAACAATTGCTGTCTTAAAATTGTTACTTAGTAATTATTTTAAAATCCTTACAATTTTAAGTTAAAAAACTATTTGCCTTAAATTAAAAAAAAATAAAAACTAAAGCAAATTCCAACCATTCATTGTACACAAAAGGCAAAGCAATCATTGGCAGCAATAGAGTCATCCGCTATTCAGAGGTTTGGCATTTTGAAGAAAATATAAGTGATTTAAATTTTATTCCACTCTGTTTGGCAAATGTCCCTCCCACTTCTTAAATAAATGCTTTTGAAAGCATTTCTTCTGATAGGCATATAAAAGTGCACAGAAATGGCACACAGAGTCCTTTATACAGTAAATGCTAAGCCCGTGAGGAAATCCAAAATGAAGTTCACTCTATTGAATTAGAAACTGGGGCATATTAGCTATTTACTTATGCAAAGAAATATTTAATAACTGATTACAAACAGCTCTGGTGGAGATAGCTTATCGTCAAAACAATTTAAGTATGTTTTAGTATCCATAGAGGCATAGGAGTATATTGTTCTCAGACAGCATTGTGTTTTATTTATAGCCAGCTCTTTAGTATCTATGAAAATGTCACCATGATATAAGGTTTTAGTTGGAGATAGACACGGCTGGACTATGCAGAGTAATTAATGGTCCATGGGGTCAAAAAAATAAAAGAATACAAAACAGGAAGAAAATGGGGATGGTTTCAGTTTATCTTCACAGAAAGTATACAAGCTCTGAGGAGTTTACAGTACACTGAAAGTATGTAGTTTAGGGTAATTTTATATTTGATACATAAAACCACAATTCATATCTTTGAGGGACTGTGAATATATGAAACACAGAACTATTTTCTTTTTATGTGCAAGACCCTATAGACCATTAACAGTGAAAATAACACTATCCCAACTTTTATTTTTATAACAAAAGAAATATTGCTTAGCATGTGTAACGTTGATAAGGTTAAGGTTAGAAAACCTTTTTGCTTAGCAGCTCTAGAAATAAATTTGAGTCTTATTCATCTGATGACAGTTTTTTTTTCATTGTTTATACTCACAAAGGCAGTACAGTGTACAATGACATTGCATTTTTGACATGGAATTCTTGGAGCATTTTTTATATAGCAGTGAGATACACTAAGACATATCTTTGATGGATACTTAGCTTCAGGTAAGTAAGTTCTTAGGGTCTTGCAAACAAGAAGACCCTCACTATTCACCAGCAGAGTTGCTGAAGGAGTACTGTGAGCATGGATTTCATTGACTTACTTTAAACTGAAGTGTGATCATCTGTAGACCCTGTTGGGAGTGATAAAGAGCAGATAGATAAATTAGTACCATTAGTACCGTATCTTCTGCTCTAACCAATCCCAGGATGTGTCTTAATTACTATGTATCTCTTCTGTCTCCTCGAGCATCTAAAAGAGCAGAGCTTCAGGAAGTACACAAGATCAATCCCACCTCCGTGTAGATGAAAAGACAGATCACCCTCCAACTTCTTTCTCATCCTCAAACAAAATCTAATCATCAAGAGAGGGTAATGGTAATAGTGTAGATTATAAACAAGTTCAGATGTGACAGTTATTTTATTATTATTATTATTATTATTATTATTATTATTATTAGTCATTCAATTCATTTACATCTCAAATGATTTCCCACTTCCTGGTTACCCTTCCACATGCCCCCCATCCCACAACCTTCCTCCCCTTTGCCACTATGAGGGTCCTCCCCCACCCACCTACCCTCTTCTGCACCGCCCCTCCAGCATCCCCCTACATTGGAGCATTAAAGCTCCAAAGGACCAAGGCTCCCCTCCCATGGATGTCAGACAAGGCCATCGTCTGCTACCTATGTATCTAGAGCCATAGGTCCCCCTGCCCTGTACACTCCTTGGTTGGTGGTCTAGTCCCTAGGAGCTCTGTGTGGTCTAGCCAGCTAATGTTGTTCTTCCTATGGAGTTGCATTCTCCCTCAGCTCCTATAGTCCTTCTGTCATCTCCCCTACCAGGGTCCCTGAGCTCAGTCTGATGGTTGACTCTAAGCATTCACATCTGCATTGGTCAGTTGCAGGCTGAACCTCCCAAGGAGCAGCCACACTAGGTTCCTATCAGCAAGTGCCTCTTGGCAACATCAACAGTGTAGGGTTTAGTGTCTGCAGACAGGATGGATTCCCCAGGTGGGGCAGAACCCAGATGGCCCTTCAGTCTCTGCTCCATTTTTTGTCCCTGTTCTTCCATTGGACAGAAACATTTCTGGGTTAAAAACTTCAAGATGGGTGTGTGGCCCCATCCCCCAACATGGGGCCATGACAATCTACTGTAGATAGCCTTAAATAACATTTTATCAACTCTTTGAGAATTTCATACATGTGTACAATACATTTTGATCATATCCATCCCATACTCTTTATCTTTCACACTCTACTGAGTCTAATTTGTGATGTTCATATATGTATGGGGCATAAACCAGATCATAGTTGATCTACAAAGAACCACATTTCTAAAGAAAAGATTGATTCTCCTTTTAATAGTAACTACAAACTGTCAATACCTCTTCAGATAGAAGTAGGCACCAATAAGCCTATCCCTCCGCCATGCAACATCTTGATTGGCTTGAACTTGTGCAGATCTCATGAAGGCAATCCCAGCTGCTGTAAGTTCATGGATACAGCAGTCCTCCGATATCCCCCAAATGTTGGTTTTCCCTAGTAGTCTCTGACCTCTACCTCTTAGAGTTTGTCCACTCCTTCTTCTAGGACACTTCTTGAGGCAGGTAAAAATGTGAGTGTCCTAATTAGGTTTACTATTTCCAGGATGAAACGCCATAACCAAAGAAAGTTGGGGAAGAAATGGATTATTTCAGCTTACATTTCCAGGTAACAGTCTATTACTAAGGGAAGTCAGGGCAGTAGCTAAAACAGGCCAGGAACCTGGAGGCAGGAGTCAATGCAGTGGTCATGGATAAATGCTGCTTACTGGATTGTTCCAAGTGACTTGCTTAGCTTGGTTTCTTATGAACCCAGGATCATGTGCCCAGGCATATTTTCACCTACAATGGGCTGGACCCCACCAAACACTACATAAGAAACTGTTCTGCAGGCTTTCATATAGACAAATCTTATTGAGACATTTTCTCAATTGGGGTTCCCTTCTCTTAGATAACTCTAGACTGTGCCAAGTTGACATAAACTCAGTCAGCACACTGAGTGATATAGAAATCCCACTACAGCTGAGCATTTCCTGTTTCTTATTCTCTGCATGTTGACCAGTTGTAAATTTCTGTATTAATTGTCAACTACTACAAGAAGAAGGTTCTTTGTTGAGGACTGGAAGCTTCATTCATCTTTAGGTAAAAACACATCTTTAGAGAGAAAGTTGATACTCTCCCCATTTAGCAAAATTATAGTAGTCTTTTCATGTCCAAGGCTATTAAGATCCCATGGTCAGACTTATGGTACCAGATATGCATGTTTGCCTTGAGGAATTGGCCTTAAGGGCATGAATGAGGAGACTGATTATCCTCACAATCTTTATCACTATTGCACCCTCAGCATAGCTTTCCAAGACCAGTCTTTATTTTGGCTGACAGCATCCATCGCTTGGAATGACTGTTGATGACATTTGTCTCTTAGTGGCCTACATATCCCAGTCTGCTCCTGTGAAAGCTGGAACCCAAGAAAAAAGCTTCTTGAATTCCTCATATCATGTGACAAGTTGTATGGTGTCTCCAACAATAGGCTCTTACCATTCGTTTCTGGTAGGCAACCAAGTGTGATGACAAGGACCTGCATTTTTCTGAGGATATTTTGGAAACCCTTAACTGCAAACTCAAGGGTAGGTATCTCACACCTGGGACTGTGCTTTTTACTGAGCAACCAATGTGCTCTGGGAATAATAGCCTTGTTGCCTGTGTCAAATAAAGTTTACTGAATTCATAAACAAATACATGTATGCATGTAAATAATAGAAGAAGATTTAAAAGGTTTCCATACATCCTTTTCAAATTGCCTTAGTGTTAGTTTTTCCTCTTTCACCCCTTCTGCATCATGTCCTTCCTTCCATCTCCCTTCCCACATATACCTCTCTTCCCATTATCACATTCCCTTTCCACTATATCCTCCAATGTATATCTACTTTCCCCTTGTCCACTTTCCTCCTCCATCTCTCCTGTGTTCTACTATCCTCCTTTCCTTAAGATCTTTCTTCACTCTGAATATTGCTGCCCCTTTAGTTTCCTGCCTTCTCTAGAACTCCAAAGTACACAGAAAACTAAAGACCCTGTGCTAAAATCCACACATAAATGGGGACATGTGGCATTTGTCTTTCTGGGTCTAAATTGGTTCATTTAGGAAAATTGTTTAAGTTCCATTTATTTACTTTAAAAATTTCATAATTTTGTTTTCTTTTCAATGGAATACAATTCCTTTGTGCACATGTAGCACATTTTCATAATCTGTCCATCAGTAAATAAACATTGGGTCTGTTTTCACCTCCTAGCTGCTGTTCAATGAAACTGAATAAGCTTGTGTTTCTGTAGTAGATATATTTTTATCAAAAATGTCTAGGACAACTAGCAAAGTAAAGTTCAGTTATATAGTGATAAATTAAAAATATAACCACTTTATATTTTTACAATGACCTAAGATTAAGAGTGTGAAGCTTGGAAGTTCTACTGCCATATGGTCCAACAATTACACTTCTTGGTATGAACCCAAATGAGTTGAAAACTAATGCTCAAAGATTGTCACTCATAAACTTTTAGATCAAGGTATAATTACCAAAACATAAAAGCAACTGAGATGTGCTTCGTCAGATGAACTGATTAGTAAATATCACAATCTGATAATAAGTTATTATTCAAAAAGAGTTACTCTATTGAGCCTTAAAAACAACATGGATAATAAATTAAAATGAATAGTTTTAAGAAATCAAACTAGGTAGACAACATGCTGAATAATTTCAGTCATACAATGTTGCAGAAAAGGAAGATGATTCATTGATTCTAGAGTTTAGCCAGGTTGCAATCAGTGGTAAAGGGGTTTAAATAAAAGATACAGCACAGATGATCATTAGGATAATGATAACAATAAAAGGACGGCCATGCCATTAAATATATGTCTAAATATATGGTACGATCTCTCTCTCTCTCTCCTCTCCCTCTCTCTCTCTCTCTCTCTCTCTCTCTCTCTCTCTCTCTCTCTCTCTCTCTGTATGTATGTGTGTTTGTGTGTGTGTATGTGTATGTATGTGTGTTTGTGTTTGTGTGTGTGTGTGTGTGTATGTGTATGTGTGTGTGTGTGTGTGTGTAGGAGGTTGAGTTGTCAGGGAAATCTCCACACCTTCCTCTTACTCTGAACCTAAAACTGCTCTAAAGTAATAAAATTTTTTGAAAAAGTGTTCGATGTCAAAGAATATCACATATTCTATGTATTGTGTTATCCTGGGTCAAACACCATCATAGTCCAATATATACATGGATTTCTCATACAGTACTTTACACATGTGGATCTACTCTTGCCTAGTACTGATGATACACTGGAACCAAACAGCCGCCTTTTCATTGCTCCGGCTCTCCACTCCTAGCCCCATCAAATTTCACAGTTTACTCTGTCAGGAACGAGACATACACATACCAAAAAAACCTCACAAACACACACAGATACACACAAACACACAAATACACCACACACACAAACACACCACACACACAAATACAGACACAGACACACACACAAACACACACGCATACACAAACACAGACAAACACACACACAAACACACACACACACACAGAAACAGACAGACAGATTTCATCTGTTCAGTCAATATTCATCTTTCAGTTCTCATCTTGACTGCCAATATAGATGCTATTATGTCCCCTAGATTATTTGTAAGACTCTGAACAGCTCTATAGTCACTTCAAATTCAATAGTTTCTACAACTTCCATGTTGCTCCTTGAGTTGTAAGTAAAGATTCACTAATATAGAACTATTTTTCTTCTTTCTTTGTTTCCCTCTGGGTGAAAGAACCTCATGCTCCACCTGAGGGAATCGAGCATCTTGGCATGCTATTCAGCTTCCACCTCACAACAGATATAGACACGATGACGGGGCTTTATTTAACCTCTGCATAGCAGTATTTTGAAATAACAATGGCATCTTTGTAATTATTCAGTAAATACTTTTTAGATGAAACTAAGCAGTTTGGCCCAGATCCTACAGTGCTTTGATTTTTTCACAAGTCATTTTCTGGTTCCTTTTTTACAAAGTAAGCTGACTAGTTTTGCTAATGTGAAAAATAAGTTAAATATTAGCATTCTGTCTGTTATTTTATTGTGTAGGAAATTCTAAGGAAGGTAAGTCCTTCCAAGACCCTGGCTTCAGTTTGCTACCCTCCCGGATGTTTTTAGGTTTATATTCATGATTAAACATTTTCAGAATTCTATTTTTAGTCAACTGCATTGGCATTTCCTACCAATGGTACTCTGTACCAATTGAAACCAGCGCAAAAAGGAAAAGGAAACAAAGGGCCTGACATTTAGCACTGCCTGCCAGGCTTGCTTGTCATTAGTAAACAGGGGCTCTTTGTGTTAATTTCTGTACCCAGAAATCGTGACCTTTGCCTGTTACTCACTGATGGCTTTAGGCTCACATTGTTTATATGACTCCTTCCTGAACATTCATCCTCTTTAATTTTGCTGTATTTTTCACTTTAAAATCACTTGATTCTTATCTAGATAAAATAACCTATGTCACCCCTAATCTTTATTGACATTTGTAGCAAGTATCTAGCTCAAAACTCTCAACCCTGACACTACACTCTCAAAAACACATTCCTTCCATGCTTTCTTCGTAAAGCAACTAATGTTAAAGGAGACATTAGAGGAAAACTCCAGGTTCTTAATTGTTAAACTTACTGTGTCTTTACTAATTACAGTCATGTGAGTCTCCCATGACTATCGAGCTGTGTGCCCTTCTTAAGTGTCTTGATAGCATTCTCCTTCAGTTTCCAGTGGTATTCAGGAGTCTACATTTAACTCAAATATAGTCTTCATTGTGAAAATTACCCCTGACAACTCACCTACTTGCTAAAGCCTGTATTTAACTCCACAATGATATCTCAGAATTCATGTACTTGTTTGTAGAATGTACTTACCAGAGTGGGGAGAATTCAAGGCCATCTCCCATACATTATAGCTGAGGCTTTTGAAGGCTATGCCTTGATTTTCTGATTTTACTTCTCTTCTATAAACAGGTAGACCTCAGTTCCACTCTACTTTGTGCCACATTGTCCCCACTGTGTGCCACATTGTCCCCATTGTGTGATCTTCTTGGCTACTTATCTGTTTAACATGGCCCAAACACAGTGCTCAAATCCTGTCTAGTGTTGTACAAAAAAGCATGACTATGCCATGACTATGGAAATGCACACATGAGCTAGGTGTTCTCTAGCACCAGTCTGGTGCTTACAGCCATGTATTTACAATAATACATGTCAACTGTGTCTTTAAGGAAAAACATACTTGCAGTAGTTAGAGAGATAGCTTAAGAGTTAGGAATACCTGTTGCTCTTGCAGAGGACCAGAATTCTGTTCTAAGAAGCACATAAATGCCTGTCACCCCAGCTCCAAAGAATCTGATTCCCTCTTCTAACTTCCACAGGTTCTTCCGTGTACATATGCATAATTCATGTACATGTGCATGCAAAAATAAATGCATTTTCAGTAATTCAATTTTCAACAAACTTATAGCATGGCCATGAACAACGAGAACCAGTTGCATGTGCTTTGTTGTTGCCTCTTAATTCTTTAAAATCATCTATACAGGTAAAAATATTTTAATGAAAATCTCTGCTAATCTGTTAACATGAAATTTTTAATGGATTTTTAAAAGTAAGATTCAATTGTTCCACTAAAATGATAGAAGCAAACTAATTATGTAGTCAAATCTACTTATTGTCCCAAAGCAAGAAGATGTCAAGATATTTCACAAAGTATGATTCTTGCATTTGCCAAAAATGTGACCAAATCTAATGTGTCTTTAAGCTACATTTCAATATTTCATACTCTAGTTAGGTTTTTGACTATTGTTCTTGTTGTTTGACAAGCTATTGTAAAAGTGTAGAATTCCAGGCCAAGAATGATGTTCATGTGTGGTCCAAATCAGACCAGCCTGGGCTACAAAGTGAGACATTCTCAAAAAATCGAGGAAGAGACAGAGCTAGCTGATTGAGAGTAGGGTATCCAGGCATGTTGAGTCCCACAGCAGATGATACAGAAGTGGGGAGCAAAACTCACTGTTAGTGAAATGAAATGACAGAAACCTAGGTGCACCCGTCAGTAGTAAATATGTGTGCTAATGGCCTCACATGCCCTATCAAAAGACACAGACCAGTAGTTTAGAGTACAGAATCTCTCTTTCCACTGCTTCAAAAGTAAGTAAATAAATGACAGTTGCCAACACTATCAAAGGCCAAAATGATAGGAAAAAAAAAAAGACTTCCAGGCAAAAGGAAACAAGAACCAAGCAGGCCTTAGCGTTCTAACATCTGACAAAATAGACTTCAAACCAATCTAGTCAGAATGAAAAGAAAGTGGTACATCTTACAATAAAGGGAACAGTCCATAAGAAGACATTATTATACTTCATATATACAGAATAACACATGATGAACCAAACCTCTTAAAACAAATGCTGCTAGATATTAAGATACAGATTAATATCAACACTGTAATAAGGTGCAATCGTAAAACTCTATCTCTAGCAATGATGATGATGAGGAGGAGGAGGAGGAAGAGGATGATGATGATAACAATAAATGGTTCCTAATGAACTAATGAAAAAAAAACACTCTATTCTCACCATACCATTAGACAGATCAACCAGACCAACAAACAAACAAACAAAAAACAAATAGAAACACTGGAGTTAAAAGTTATTGTATGTAAAATGGTCCCATAAGTCATTTACAGAACCTTCTACATAAATATTAAAGAATACACATTCTTCTCAGCAATCTATGGACTTTGATTAAAATATATCACATATTAGGATGCACAAAAGTATCAACAAATGTGAAAATATTTCAATAATTTTGTATATTCTATCTCATGACAATAGAATGAATATAGAAATCAACAGCAACAGAAAAAACAACTTATATAAACACATGGCTATTAAAACACACTATTCTATGATGAATGAATGAGTCTCTGAAGAAATTAAGGAAAATTTTAAAACTCTCTAAATTTTAGTAAAATGAAAACAACATCTTAAACTGGTGGTATACCAAAATCTTCTAATGAAAACATTATTAGCCTGATACTCAATACAGACAAAAGCACAATAAAAAATGTTAAGCCCATTTCCCCAATAGCCATACACTCAAAATTTTTTCAGTAAATTATTTGTAAACTAAGCTCAAGAACACACCAAAGCATCATTCATAATGATGCAGATGGCTTTATTCTAGAGATGCTGAAATGGTTCAAAATGCATGAAACAGCAAATGTTATAAATTTTATATATAGGTACTCAAGGACAGAAATCACATGGTCATCTAAATAGATGTAGAAAAGACATTTGTTAATATCCAACATCACTTCATGATTAAAACTGATGGCGAATTAGGGATAGAGGTAACATATAAGAAAGGAGACATATGGCAGATGTACAGCCAACATCACACCAAATAGAAAAGAAGCATTTCTAGTAATACCATGAACAAGACAGGGCTGTCAGTTCTCTCCATTCCTATTTTATATGAGCTTGGTGTGAGGCAGTGGGCCGTGAGAGGAAGCCTGGTAAGATTGAGCTAGGGCTTGAAGACCCAGAGACCCAGAAGGGACAGTAGGAGCTTTGCCTGCTTCCAACTTCAGGCCTCTGTCTGTCCTCTACAGGGAGAATTGTGGCCATCAGTCACATAGGGGGCAGTACCCATAGTCCCTTCTCATGCAGATGAGGCATCTCAGGCCAAAGCAATAGGAAGCACCTGATGTTAGACGCAACCCACCCCAAAACTATATATAAGATTCCATTCAGAAGGCATACAGGTGTGTGAGAATTACTCCATCATTTGAGAGCATCTGTCACAAGAGCTGTAACACTACCTGATGAGAAAAAGGCTCTCCCAAAGCTTTTGCCACCAGAGGCTCACCTGCCCTCTGCTCAGCATCTCAGAAATAGCTGCTGCCAGGACAGTGGCACAAGAGCAGCAGTGGCATTTCCCCTCCCTGCTCATGCCATTTCTCCTTCCCTTGAACCCTCCCACCCAGCTGAGCCAGGCTGTGGATAGCCTCAGCTACACAGACCAACAGCTTGGTGTCTAACTGGAGCAAAAAGAGAAGTAAATGAAACTTAATGCAAGTAGAAAGTAAGAAGTAAATGCACGTGTATTGGCAGATGATACAATCCTATATATGAGAGACTCTAAACACTCCACTAGAAAACTCCTTGAGCTGATAACTTCTTTCAGAAAAGTGACAGGACAGAAAAGTATATATTCTCAAATCTTTGTCAATACCAATGACAAATGTACTGAGAATAAGATCATGGAAACAATCCAACTCACAATAGCCTCATAAAATATACATATACCTTGGGATAAACCAAACCAAGGAAGTAAAACATATCTATGACGAAAAATTGAAAATATGTAATGCCGAATGGCTGAGAAACACCTAAAGAAATGTTCAACATCTTTAGTCATAAGGGAAATGCAAATCAAAACAACCCTGAGATTTCACCTCACACCAGTGAGAATGGCTAAGATCAAAAACTCAGGTGACAGCAGATGCTGGCGAGGATGCGGAGAAAGAGGAACACTCCTCCATTGTTGATGGGGTTGCAGACTGAAACAACCATTCTGGAAATCAGTCTGGAGGTTCCTCAGAAAATTGGACATTGAACTGCCTGAGGATCCAGCTATACCTCTCTTGGGCATATACCCACAAGATGCCCCAACATATAAAAAAGTCACGTGCTCCACTATGTTCATCGTAGCCTTATTTATAATAGCCAGAAGCTGAAAGAACCCAGATGCCCTTCAACAGAGGAATGGATACAGAAAATGTGGTACATCTACACAATGGAATATTACTCAGCTATCAAAAACAACGATTTTATGAAATTGAGGCAAATGGTTGAACTGGAAAATATCATCCTGAGTGAGCTAACCCAATCAGAGAAAGACATACATGGTATGCACTCATTGATAAGTGGCTATTAGCCCAAATGCTTGAATTACCCTAGATCCCTAGAACAAACGAAACTCAAGACGGATGATCAAAATGTGAATGCTTCACTCCTTCTTTAAATGAGGAAAAAGAATAGCCTTGGCAGGGAAGAGAGAGGCAAAGATTAAAACAGAGACTGAAGGAACACCCATTCAGAGCCTGCCCCACATGTGGCCCATACATATACAGCCACCCAATTAGACAAGATGGATGAAGCAAAGAAGTGCAGACAGACAGGAGCCGGATGTAGATCGCTCCTGAGAGACACAGCCTGAATACAGCAAATACAGAGGCGAATGCCAGCAGCAAACCACTGAACTGAGAATAGGACCCCGTTGAAGGAATCAGAGAAAGAACTGGAAGAGCTTGAAGGGGCTCGAGACCCCATATGTACAACAATGCCAAGCAACCAGAGCTTCCAGGGACTAAGCCACTACCTAAAGACTATACATGGACTGACCTGGACTCTGACCTCATAGGTAGCAATGAATATCCTAGTAAGAGCACCAGTGGAAGGGGAAGCCCTGGGTCCTGCTAAGACTGAACCCCCAGTGAACTAGACTGTTGGGGGAGGCAGCAATGGGGTGAGGGGTTGGGAGGAACACCCATAAGGAAGGGAGGGGGAAGGGATGTTTACCTGGAAACCGGAAAGGGAATAACACTCAGAAATGTATATAAGAAATACTCAAGTTAATAAATAAATATATATATATATATATATATATATATATATGTAAGAAAGAAACTGAAGAAGACATGCAATGTTTAAAGAACTCATCTGGTCATAGATTGGTATTGTGAGAACAACCAAAAACAAATTACAGCCTCAGTGTCATTTCCATAAAAATCCCAACACAGTTCTTATAAAGAAATAAGAAAAAATTACCTAAAGGCCATATGTAATCACAACAGAACCTTCATTGTTGAATCAATCCAGAACAATAAGAATACCATTAATATCTGACTTCAAGTTGCACTACAAAGCAATAGAGAACAAAAGCATGAGACCTGTTTGCAAGATGTATTGGTAAAAGGAGAGGCACAAATGCTCTGAGAATAAACAGCCACTATTTTATTAAACATTAAGCCCACTTTAGGTGGTGGAACCCATACAATGACACTGCTAAAGTTACCAAGAACGTAAGACTATGTAGACTATAGGCCTAGAGGAAAATTGACTACTATGACTCTGATAAGTAAATAAAGCAATAAAATGACTCATAAGGACCTACTGGTCTACCCACAGAGCATAGTGCAGCTCAATCTCATCAGAGAAGCTTCTTGCAATAGAAGGAAATTATGAAGATTCACACTTGAGCAATGTTCAGAGAGTGAGAGACTTTTAAGTCCTCAGTCCTAATAGAGATGTCTTCATCAAACCCCTCTCTCAAGCTCAGGGATCCATGTGGAAGAGGAGGTGGCAAGATTGTAAGAGCCAGAGGTGGTGGCAAGTCTGAGGAAATAGTGTTTTCCAGACACAACAGGACTGATACACACCAGTTGGGGAAGTGAAATGATACAATGAAAACATACTCAGGAAAATTTTTAAATAAAATTATTTTAAATTGAATACATTACTTTCTGTCGCTTTGGTTTTGTTCTAGTTCATTTTGGTTTTGGTTCAGTAATGTTTAAAACATATCAAATCTTTTATCATTCTACTGTTCTTGGACAACTTGTTCTCTGAGCTCATAGATGAGTTTCTCTCTTCAGTGTGTAGGATTTTCAAATATTTTCTATATTAGTTAAGCATGAACACACATTTCCTTAATTTAGATTGTGTATGCGTGTGTGTGCACATGCACATGCACACACATACACACATTGAGAGGTACATATTTTGATGATATTTCATAGACTTTTTAATTTTATTACTGCCTGCATTTTTAAATCTATCTACTTTGTCTTCAAAAAATTATCCCTGATCAACTCCATTGGTGAAGCTTAACAGAAACCTTCCTTATGTTTTGACTTTTCATTTCTAAAGTTTCTGTTCTATTTTTAAAAATATTTTTATAGCTTTGTTGGATTATATTTTCATGTTCATTAAATTTAATGTTTTAATAAGCTCTTTATTCATATTTATCTTCAAATACATTCAGGATTTTATTTATGCCATCTTTGATTTTATTAAATATTCTTATTAGCATCCTTTTGAATTTTTTGCTTGAGATCTCATAAACTTATTCTTACTGAAATACACTACTATGCAATAATTATTTTCATGACAGTAATTTTGCCTTTTTATGTTTATGTGGTTTGGTATAATGACTTTACTTCTGAATTGGGGCCTCGGTTTGATTTTTTTAATCATGAATATTTTTCAATTGAAATATTTTTAATATTCACTATTCCTTCCCTCTGTACTGCTAGAACAGTCAGTAGCTAACTTCCCAGTGTATTTGTTAAAGACACTGAGAACAACTCTACTCCCAATCTAAAGATATAC
This sequence comes from Rattus rattus, assembly GCF_011064425.1. Taxonomy (NCBI): domain Eukaryota; kingdom Metazoa; phylum Chordata; class Mammalia; order Rodentia; family Muridae; genus Rattus; species Rattus rattus. The sequence goes on along the minus strand of NC_046161.1, from coordinate 73,410,684 downwards.
ACTCTTTACTGCAGCCCCAATTACTGCATAGGCTTGCTGTGAAAATATAGTGCTAAATAAAAAAATAATTCTCTTCAACTTCAATAATGTCTGTGAATAAGAGAATGAGAATGATATTGTGTGTACTAGAATATTAGTTATTAAAAATTGGACTTGGAACTGGTACCGAACTACCTGTCTGTGCCCATAGCTTAAAACTATGTGAACAGTTTGATCAGCATACAATGTCTTAATGGCTTCCAAACAGGTTGCCTGTGGGGTTGAATTTCTGTGCAAACGTCAAAGGAATCCAACCACACCACAGGAGTTTCCCTGGCCTCAGCATGGAGTATAACTACCCTGGCATTCGGTCTCTTGCCTTCAGCATATGCTGAACTGCAGAGATCTTAATACCTATGGCTCTCCTGTAGCTATACCGATGTTTGCATTTCCTGTACAACTCCATATTCTCATTTTATCAGATTCCGTTGGTTCAGCAGTCTTAGCTTGAGTCTGCTTCCTTTACTGAGTTTCAGTTGGGATCAGCTTACCTGAGGGACTAACTCATAGACTCTTCAGTTCCCCTGGTTAATATTAATATTCTCAGTGCTTGGAAGGACTTTGGAGTTTGGAGACATGGTTGTATCAATTTTTAAGTGCTTTACTGCAAAGTATTTTCATTGAAAACATGCTCTTAAGATCAGCCCCCTTCTTTGCCCCAGCCGAACAGTGTTACAGTGTAACACTGTTACAATGTAGCAAACAGGGTTACAATGTAGCAGATAGTGTTACCGAGTTACGATGTGACAAACTGTGTTACCACGTTACAGTGTGATAGTGTTACAGGCCTGGCTAGTAGCACCGCTAGCTTCCCACATCTCACAGTACAGCTTCTTAGGTCTGTGATATAAAACTTTACTTTTCTGCCTTTGGTTCTAGATGGATTCCCTTCCATTTTGCTTACAGACTCAGGAAAGGGGCGGGAAGGGAAAGGTTTTTCTCCAGTGCTTTCTCTGTTTAGTGTGTGAGGCTACATTCTGATTATTTTCTAAATCTAACCTTCTATATTTCTGTGTATATATATATATATATATATATATTTTATTAACTTGAGTATTTCTTTTTTTTTTTTTTTTTTTTTTTTTTTTTTTTAACTTGAATATTTCTTATATACATTTCGAGTGTTATTCCCTTTCCCGGTTTCCGGGCAAACATCCCCCTCCCCCTCCCCTTCCTTATGGGTGTTCCTCCCCATTGCCGCCTCCCCCCAACAGTCTAGTTCACTGGGGGTTCAGTCTTAGCAGGACCCAATATTTCTTTTTTTTTTTTTTTTTCCTGGTTTTTTTTTTCGAGCTGGGGACCAACCCAGGGCCTAAGCGCTCTACCACTGAGCTAAATCCCCAACCCCGATTTTTTCTAGCAGCAACATCCTTTGACTCTCCGTGACCTTCTGTGCTTCTCGCATCATCTTGAAGCTGTGGATCGAATGTTTCCCTCCAGATTCAAGCATACAGGAGAAAGTTGGGTTGCCCATACTTGCCCATCTTCCACGAATTCAAACTCTTTTCATGATAACCGACTTTAAGTATCCATTTCTAAATTTCAACTCCATGAGTAGAAAATTATTAAACACACCAATGGATACATCTAGGCAGTCTCATCAAGCCCGTGCTTTCCACCCACAAGGCATTTCAGGTTTCCAATGGTTCCACAGTAATTCATATTATGTGGAGAAGGGGGATGCCAAACCTCTGTCTGCAGAGACAACTTTTTCAGGAAAACAGAAATAGAGCTTGCTAAAAAGGTTTCCAGGCCTGGACGTCTAAAGAGCTCTGTTTAAATTTGGCTTGTGTGTAACAGAAATCACTGTATAATATTTAAAAGCAAAATATAGGCTTTAAATAACACGTTGCATGCAGAGTATAGAAAATGGAACAACTCCTGGGTGTCCAGGAAGGACACATAAAACCTTTCAGTCACTCAGACATTTGTCCTCTGCAGTAAAGGCTTTCATGTACCAAGGACATAAATCAAGGATTTCCCTCCTTTTAAAAATAGTCCCGAAAAGCTCATGTTCCCTGCAACTGTGTAGTGCTGAGTAAAGGAACCGTCAGCTATCAGAATAAAACACATATAAGGTCTCTCTATTGGACAAAACTTCACTTTAATTTATACCTCATCATCAGCCTACTTCTAAAGACAGAATTTCACAGCTGAAGCCCACATCTCTTTATTTTTCCTCTAAAAACTTACAGTGGAAAGTATCTTATAATATTTCCATTTGACTATGTAGAAAATTAAAGCTGGAAGATCCTTAAAGTCATCTCTGCTTACTCAAGAGATGGCTCGGTAGTTAAAAGAGGACCCAAGTTAGAGTCCCAATGCCTGTACCAGACAGAACTCGCTTGGAACTGCTGTTCCATGGGGTCCGATGTTCTCCTCTGGCGTCCACATGGATAAGGACACACAGGAACCTCCCACACACATAATTAAAAATAAAAATAAATCTTTCAAAAATCACCTCTCTGCTATTTTGTAACTATCTCTGAATGCTACCAAAAAGAGATGAACTGAGTCTAAGAATATCCATTAAATTTTTTTAAAATGTAGTTTAAAGTAAGTTTTATTTCTTTATTACTTTGCCAGTCACCCTTTTAAATGTATTTTATTAAGTTCTTCAGAATTTCATATTGTATTGTATTATATTGTCTTGTATTGTATTTATGTTGTATTTTAATCATGCTTACTCTCATTTATCATACCCTCCATGAACCACCTTTGCCAGGGGGCAGCCCCAGCCTATTATTAACAGGGCGACCCAGAGAAGAGATAAGCTGTCAGCAAGGGAGAAGCCAATCAGGAGCAGTGGTCAGGAGAATCTTGTAGCTCTGATTGATTGGCAATCATATTGTCTCTTTATTTATACTGGTTTCACAAAACAAAGACAGACTAACAATTAACAGAGAAGTACAGATAATATGTTTGAATTTTCATTACATGTCCAGGGCTTCAAGTTCAGTAACAATTAGAAAAAATACAAATAGAACATATTTTACTTTTATTATCAATCCTATCCATTCAATTTAAAGAATCGAAAGAATGTCTCCTCAAACCAAACACATTTACTGTATGACCCCCTGCTTTTAGGCTGGAAGAAGTTGCAGTTTTAAAGCTCTCCAGACAAACAGAAAGTATCTGAACCTGTCTTTTTATAATATAACTAGTTATACTATATTATCTCCTCATCTATGCTGCATACTAGAAAAAGGTTATTTTACTCATTCTACCTTATTTACAGAGGTCTATTCCTCCAGGAGTGTGTCCTATATAATTCCTTTCCTTTAAAAGTACATTTTCAGAGAACTCTAAGTTTATTGCAAAAAGAGGCCTTGAATCTGTAAACTACTTTCCTCGTTATTCAGTGTTTGTCAATTGTCTCTGTTTACCCTACACCAATTATATTGTTTGAGTTTGCTTAGGGGTGAATACCCCAAAGAGATTCCTAAAGTAATGGCCACATAAAGAAATTTCTAGCTATATGCTGATCTGTGCTTTACAATATCTAGGGCATAAAAAAGGCTTCCAAAAAAAATGGAAAAGAAAAAAGAAAAAAATAAAACCCTCAGAGATAATTTTCTCGGAAAAAGACATAAAATGAATCAAATGTATTGTGATGCAGAAAGTCCCCAAGAATACAATAGGCAGAAGCCAAAACACTAAAAGTGAGAGATAGAATGACAGTGATCGCAGCATTCGTCTCAGCTGTGCTGGAACTATGTCAAAGAGCTGTGCTGTAGCTGTGTCAAACAGCTGTGCTAGCTCATGACTCTTGCTACATCCAGTAGATATGGCTGTGCCCCGCCCGCTTCCATTTTAGTCCTATCCAACTTGTGTTCTTGACCTCTGTTTTTTAATACACCAAGTTCCATTAGTACTGTCAATATACTCTTGGGTGTGTAGCCATTTTGGAGAGCATATTAGACCCCTGGGACCACAACCTTAAAGAAAATCAACTCTTGCTCTCTTAGCAGCTATCAATGAGCAATTGCTCCTCAGCTAAAGGGAGGACTCTGTGCCCACCTCTTTCTTTCATACTCAATGATTTTGAATATTTGGGAACTCTAGATTCTTTCTCATTCTTGTTCTCATGGGGAAGGTGAATAGAGAGTCTCAAGACTATCCAAGGCCTCTGTGTTCCTGTTGATTTTCTGTTCTGTGTCTCGAGTAGAGAATCCCACTATTGTGAGAGGCCAAGCACAACAGCCTCATCGATCTTTATTACCATCCTTGTAGCAGACATAGAAACAGTTCAATTTTGGATTCCTGGTATCCCAGAAAACATCTTAAGTGGTGTAATTTTATTTAGCTTAATTATAGCCTCCTGGACTTGAAATTCTTTTAATTACCCAGTGAATGTAATCATGGTAAGCAATGGATAGAATTTCTGTGTCTCCTCAAAATGCATATGTTGAATTCCTAACCCTCAATGTAATGTTACTTGCAGGTAGACCACTAGAGAGTTAGTAGGTTCAGATAAAGTCTTAAGGATGGCGCACACATCCCTCCGTCATGCCATTTGAAAACATAGCTCAAAGTCAGCCAAGTCAAGAATACAGTCCAAACCAGGAGAAAACAAAAACAAAAACAAGCAAGCAAATAAACAAAAACAACCACCTCACCTCTCTAGTATCTTACTCTTGGACTTCTAACCTACTGAATTGTAAGATCTTTATTGTTTACATGTGTGTTCTATGACATTTTGATACAGATGTCTAAGCTATGACATAGGGTCATTTTGTTTCCCACAGTGCTACCCCAAAGCACTTTCCATCAGACACCTAGGGTATTCTCATCACCCTTGTTTATTCAATGACTGTTGTGCATAGCCTGATTGTCAGCCTCCAAATGTTAGCTGATTATATTCATCAAACACTTCCTATCTGGGCTGCCCACCAGAGATGATTACATTTATGATACAAAAAACAAAAAAAAAAAAAAACAACAAAAAAAAACAAAAAAGGGTGGGTTTAAATCTAAATTACTATGTATATCAATGAAGGATATAGTCAAATCACAAAGGTGAAAACTTGAGCTCTAACTTAAAAACCAACACCTTTATTCAATTGTTAGGAGATTTAATCTTGAAAAGATAAGTAGCTTATTCAAATTCAATCATGATAGACATAGACACAAAACTAGCATTCTTGTCAATTCGTTAGGTTCAACTTCTCTGATGCTTGAAAGTACAATTTTATTGGTGAAAATGTCAAGTAAAGAGCAAAGATAACTTAAATTATGCACACATTTGCCCTATTTTGTCTTGTAAAGTTTTAGAAATATTGGTATTATCATGTCTGCTTATGTTTTACCTCGTGTTGAGCTTACACCGTGACAAAGTCTTTTTTTTTTTTTGCAATTTTTTTTTATTAACTTGAGTATTTCTTATATACATTTCAAGTGTTATTCCCTTTCCCGGTTTCTGGGCAAACATCCCCCCCTCCCCTTCCTTATGGGTGTTCCCCTCCCAACCCTCCCCCCATTGCCGCCTCCCCCAACAGTCTAGTTCACTGGGGTTCAGTCTTAGCAGGACCCAGGGCTTCCCCTTCCACTGGTGCTCTTACTAGGATATTCATTTACCTATGAGGTCAGAGTCCAGGGTCAGTCCATGTATAGTCTTTAGGTAGTGGCTTAGTCCCTGGAAACTCTGGTTGCTTGGCATTGTTGTACATATGGGGTCTCGAGCCCCTTCAAGCTCTTCCAGTTCTTTCTCTGATTCCTTCAACGGGGGTCCTAGTCTCAGTTCAGTGGTTTGCTGCTGGCATACGCCTCTGTATTTGCCGTATTCAGGCTGTGTCTCTCAGGAGCGATCTACATCCGGCTCCTGTCGGTCTGCACTTCTTTGCTTCATCCATCTTGTCTAATTGGGTGGCTGTATATGTATGGGCCACATGTGGGGCAGGCTCTGAATGGGTGTTCCTTCAGTCTCTGTTTTAATCTTTGCTCTCTCTCTTCCCTGCCAAAGGTATTCTTGTTCCCCTTTTAAAGAAGGAGTGAAGCATTCACATTTTGATCATCCGTCTTGAGTTTCATTTGTTCTAGGCATCTAGGGTAATTCAAGCATTTGGGCTAATAGCCACTTATCAGTGAGTGCATACCATGTGTGTCTTTCTGTGATTGGGTTAGCTCACTCAGGATGATATTTTCCAGTTCCAACCATTTGCCTACGAATTTCATAAACTCGTTGTTTTTGACAGCTGAGTAATATTCCATTGTGTAGATGTACCACATTTTCTGTATCCATTCCTCTGTTGAAGGGCATCTGGGTTCTTTCCAGCTTCTGGCTATTATAAATAAGGCTACGATGAACATGGTGAGACACGTGTCTTTTTTATATGTTGGGGCATCTTTTGGGTATATGCCCAAGAGAGGTATAGCTGGATCCTCAGGCAGTTCAATGTCCAATTTTCTGAGGAACCTCCAGACTGATTTCCAGAATGGTTGTACCAGTCTGCAACCCCAACAACAATGGAGGAGTGTTCCTCTTTCTCCGCATCCTCGCCAGCATCTGCTGTCACCTGAGTTTTTGATCTTAGCCATTCTCACTGGTGTGAGGTGAAATCTCAGGGTTGTTTTGATTTGCATTTCCCTTATGACTAAAGATGTTGAACACTTCTTTAGGTGTTTCTCAGCCATTCGGCATTCCTCAGCTGTGAATTCTTTGTTTAGTTCTGAACCCCATTTTTTAATAGGGTTATTTGTCTCCCTGCGGTCTAACTTCTTGAGTTCTTTGTATATTTTGGATATAAGGCCTCTATCTGTTGTAGGATTGGTAAAGATCTTTTCCCAATCTGTTGGTTGCCGTTTTGTCCTAACCACAGTGTCCTTTGCCTTACAGAAGCTTTGCAGTTTTATGAGATCCCATTTGTCGATTCTTGATCTTAGAGCATAAGTCATTGGTGTTTTGTTCAGGAAATTTTTTCCAGTGCCCATGTGTTCCAGATGCTTCCCTAGTTTTTCTTCTATTAGTTTGAGTGTGTCTGGTTTCATGTGGAGGTCCTTGATCCACTTGGACTTAAGGACAAAGTCTTAACAGTAACCATCATTTCTTTTTCTTTTCATATAAATTGTCAACCCCTAAATCAAAAAATCTTCCACATCAAATGAAGTAAAAATTAGAAAGACATGCTTGCTAAGAATTTGTGACTGGAGAGATAAACAAGGTAATTCATGCTTTAAGCAAAATACAGCCAATTGGAGAAATTAACAGCTGAACAATGTCTGTCAGGGGGAACTAGGCCAGGATCATTTCTAAGCTGTTAAAATCAGGAACCAACATCTTGCCATCAAATATAAGAGAAGAGATCATTTATTTTGGAAGAATCAAGAGAAGGTCTATGCAAGATATCTCAAGTGGTATGTGGTAATAATATAGAAACAAATAGTCAAAGACAGAAAGCAAGGGAAGTGCTGTGAACAAGAAAGTGCAGAGGGCTGGGCAAAGATATGCTTTCTGCATGTGCACTGAGGAACGCAATAGAGAATGGATGGGGTTGTAGCTCATCAGAGTCCTGGGAAGGCAGGTGACAGCCAGAGAGATCACACAGAGCTTATTTGCATATTGGAGACTTGACTTCAATTTAATAAACAGAGCAAAAGCATTGTCTTTAGCAGAGTGGCATTTCTGTTAATTACAAAATTACAGTGCTGTAGCAAATGCATAATAATGCATTTCCAAATATCCCCATCTTGCTCTTCATTTGGTCATTCGCAACATGTCTGACCCACGTTCTCACTGGCTGTCAGTGAAATCTTATCACCAGGGTTATCTTTATACTGTGATTTGTTTTAATCTTTTCAAAATGTGCTGATGTTTTCACTTGTTGGCTTTCCAAGTTCCTGACTGAGGTTCCAGTTTTCACTTAAGAGCTCCTTGGCTTCCTGTCTCCATTCATCCATCACATGCCTAAAGTCCATCCAAAACTCTGCGGCACATTTCACATTTTCCATTTCTTATAGTTCTCATATTACACTGGCCCCTTGAACACCTGAAAATAAGATTCAAGTGAATTTTGGTCCAGATGCTTCAAGTGGTTCATGCTTTTTTGATTAAAGAGTTCCCTCCAAGGTACAGGTTGCCCTCATACTGTTGAACCTACTCCCTAGAAAAAGCAAGAAAGTAACCTTCTGTCAACTAACCCCCAAAAAGGTAGCCTAACAAACAATTCCACCTCTAACAACAAAAATAATAGGAAAAAAACAATCACTGGTTTCTAATATTTCTCAAAATCAATGGACTCAATTCCCCAATACATAAAGACTAACAGACTGCATACTTAAACAGAACTAAGAATTTTGCTGCATTCAGGAAAGAAACCTCAGTGACATACGTAGACATTTCCTCAGAGTAAAAGGCTGGAAAAAAATTCCAAGCAAATGTTCCAAAAAACCAAGCTGGAGTAGCCATTCTAATATCACATAAAACTGACTTTCAACCAAACTTATCAAAAAAGACAAGGCAGATCACTTCATACTCATCAAAGGAAAAATCCACCAAGATGAACTCTCAATTCTGAATATCTATGCTCCAAATGCATCCACATTCATAAAAGAAACTTTACTAAACTTCAAAGCACACATTACATCTCACACAATAATGCTAGGAGATTTCAACAACCCCACTCTCATCAATGGACAGATCATGGAAACAGAAACTAAACAGAGACACAGTGTAACTAACAGAAGTTACAAACCAAATGAGTTTAACAGATATCTACAGAACATTCACCATAAAACAAAAGAATATTCCTTCTTCTCAGCACCAAAACTGATCATGTAATTGGTCAAAAAACAGGCCTCAACAGATACAAGATGATAGAAATAATCCCATGCAACCTATCATATCACCATGGACAAAGGCTGGTCTTCAATAACAACAAAAACAACAGAAAGCCCACATATACATGGAAGTTGAACACTCTCTACTCAAGAGGAGTAGAAGGCAGGAAATAAACAAACCCAGGGCTGAAATCAAGCAAGTAGAAACAAAAAGAACTATACAAAGAATCAACAAAGCCTGGAGCTGGTTCTTTGGGAAAATCAACAAGATAGATAAACCCTTAGTCAGACTAACCAGAGGGAACAGAGACAGTATCCAAATTAGCAAAGTCAGAAATGAAAAGGGAGACAAAACAACATAATCTGAGGAAATTTGAAAATCATCACATCCTACTATAAAAGCCTATATTCAACAAAACTGGAAAATATGGGTGAAATGGACAATTTTCTAGACAGATATCAGGTACCAAAGTTAAATCAGGATCAAATAAACCATCTAAACAGTCCCATAGCTCCTAAAGAAATAAAAGCAGTCATTAAAGGTCTCCCAACCAAAAAGAGCCCAGGTCCAGATGGGTTTAAGTGCTGAATTCTATCAGACCTTCATAGAAGATACCAATACCATCGAAACTATTCCACAAAATAGAAACAGAAGGAACACTACCAAATTAAAGCAAAAATTACACTTATACCTAAGCCACACAAAAATCCAACAAAGAAAGAAGTTCAGACCAATTTCCCTTATGAATATTGATGCAAAAATACTCAATAAAATTCTCAAACTGAATCAAAGAATACATCGAAACAATCATTCATCATGATCAAGTAAGCTTCATCCCAGGGTTGCAGGGGTGGTTCAATATATGGAAATCCATCAATGTAATCCACTATGTAATGAAACTCAAAGAAAAAAATCCACATGATTATCTCATTAGATGCTCAGAAAGCATTTGACAAAATTCAATACCCTTTCATGATAAAAATCTTGGAAAGATTAGGAATTCAAGGCCTATACCTAAACATAGTAAAAGCAATATACAGCCAACCAATAGCCAACATCATGTTAAATGGACAGAAAGTTGAAGCAATCAAAAAAAAATCAGGGACTAGACTAGGCTGCCCACTATCTCCCAACTTATTCAATATAGTACATGAAGTTTTAGCCAGAGCAGTTGGAGAACAAAAAGAGGTCAAAGGGATATAAATTGGAAAAGTCAAAATATCACTATTTGCAGATGATATGATAGTATACTTAAATGACCCCAAAAATTCCACCAGAGAACGCCTAAGGCTGATAAACAACTTTAGCAAAGTTACTGGATATATAATTAATTCAACAAATCAGTACCCTTCTTCTACTCAAAGGATAAACAGGCTAAGAAAGAAATTAAGGAAATAACACCCTTCACAATAGTCACGAAAAATATAAAATATCTCAGTGTGACTCTAACCAAGCAAGTGAAAGGTCTGTATGACAAGAACTTCAAGTCTCTAAAGAAAGAAATTGAAGAAGATCTCAGAAGATGGAAAGATCTCCCATGCTCATGGATTGACAGGATTAATATAGTTAAAATGGCCATTTTGCCAAAAGCAATCTACAGATTCAGTGCAATCCCCCTGAATATCCCAAGTCAATTCTTCACAGAGTTAGATAGAACAATTTGCAAATTCATTTTGAATAACAAAAAATCCAGAATAGCCAAATCTATCCTCAACAATAAAAGAATTTCTGGGGGAAATCACCATCCCTAGCCTCTAGTTGTATTACAGAGCAATAGTGATAAAAAACTGTATGGTATTGGTACAGAGACAAGCAGGTAGCTAGATCAAAGGAATAGAATCAAAATCCCAGAAATGACCCCACATACCTATGGTCACTTGATCTTAAGAACTAAAACCATCCAATGGAAAAAACTACAGCATTTTCAACAAATGGTACAGGTTCACCTGCAGGTCAGAATGTAGAAGAATGCAGATTGACCCATTCTTATCACCTTGTACAAAGATCAAGTCCAAGTGGATATAAACCTCCTCATAAAACCAGATACGCTGAAACTAATAGAAGAGAAAGTGGGGAAGAGCCTTGAACACATAAGCACAGGGGGGAAATACCTGAACAGAACACCAATGGCTTATGCTCTAAGATTAAGAATTGACAAATGGGACCTCAGAAGATTGCAATGCTTCTGTAAGGCAAAGGACCCTATCAATAGAACAAAACAACAACCAACATATTAGGAAAAGATCTTTGCCAATCCAATGTCTGATAGAGAACTAATATCCAATATATACAAAAAATCAAGAAGTTAGACTCCAGAGAGCCTAATAAACCTTTTAAAAAGTGGACTACGGATCTAAACTAAGAATTCTTAGCTGAGGGATATCAAATGGCTGAGATGCATCTAAAGAAATGTTCAACATCCTTAGTCATCAGGGAAATGCAAAACAACCCTGAGATTTCACCTCACACCAGTCAGATTGGCTAAGATCAAAAACTCAGGTGACAGCAGATGCTGGTGAGGATGTGGAGAAAGAGGAACACTCCTCCATTGCTGGTGGGATTGCAAGCTGATACAACCACTCTGGAAATCAGTCTGTAGGTTCCTCAGAAAATTGGACATTGCACTACCTGAGGATCCAACTATACCATTCCTGGGCATATACCCAAAAGATGTTCCAACATATAACAAGGACATGTGCTCTACTCTGTTCATAGCATTATTTATAATAGCCAGAAGCTAGAAAGATCCCAGATGGCCTTCAACAGAGAAATGAATACAGAAAATGTGGTACATTTACACAAGGGAATACTACTCAGCTATTAAAAACAGTAACTTCATGAAATTCGTAGGCAAATGGATGGAACTAGAAAATATCATCCCAAGTGAGGTAACCCAGTCACAATAGGACACACATGGTATGCACTCACTGATAAGTGGATATTAGCCCAAAAGCTCAGAATACTGAAGAAACAATTCACAGACCATATGAAACTCAAAAAGTAGAAAGACCAAAATGTGGATGCTTCAGACCTTCTTAGAAGCCAGAACAAAAATACTCACAAGAGAAAATATAGTGACAAAGTGTTGAGCAGAGACTGAAAGGCCATCCAGAGACTACTCTACATGATGATGCATCCCATATACAGCCACCAAACCCAGACAATATTGTGGATGCCAAGAAATGCATACTGACAGGAGCCTGATAGTTGTCTATTGAGAGGCTCTGCCAGAGCCTTACAAATACAGAAGTGGATACTTGAAGTCAACCACTGAACTGAGAATGGGGTCCCTATTGGAGGAGAAAGGACTGAAGTAGTTGAAGGGGTTTGCAACCTAATAAGAAGAACACAGTATCAACCAACTAGACCCCTTAGAGCTCCCAGGGACTAAACCACCAACCAAAGAGTACACATGGAGCGACCCATGGCTCCATCCGCATATGTAGCAGAGGATGGCCTAATCGGGTATCAATGGGAGAAAAGGCCCTTGGTCCTGTCAAGGCTGGATGCTCCAGCATAAGCGAATGTCAGGGAGGGTAGATGGGAGGGGGGTGGGCAAGCATTCTCATAGAAGCAGCTGAAGGGGTGTAGAATAGAGGGTTTCTAGAGGATAATCGGGAAATGGGATATCATTTAAAATGTAAATAAAATGCAATTAAAAAAAGAAAATGGACTTAAATAGCTTTCTTGGTTATGGTTCATTCTGACATAATGATGAGGAGGATCATCCAGGAGTTTTTTGGTAATGCTAAATTGAGTAATCGTTGGCCTGGGCTTCGGGAGATGGCTCCTCAGGTTACAGACATTTACTGTAAAAGCTAGAAGACCTTAGTTGACATCCCCAATACCCATATAAAAGCCTGTTATGTACTTATGAGTCCAGAATAGTAAGATAAAGCCAGATAAATCCTAGGGGCTTTCTGGACTGCCAGCTTTGTGTAAGTAGTAAGCTGATTCAGGTACAGTGAAAGATCCCGCCTCATAAATAAAGCAGAGTGTGATGGAAAAAGACAGGCAATAATCCTCCTCTGGACTCTGCAAATACATGCCTGGATATGCACTAGACACAGACCCAGACCCAGACCCACACACACACACACACACACACACACACACACACACACACACACACACACACACACACACACACTGGAGGTGATTAGTTAAGGTAGGCTTTGGTTAACCAAATGTATTGCTTGTAAAACTGACTTCTGTGTTTTCTGCCCCTGTACACAGTATTTTCCCTGACTGTTAATGATTCTGAGGGAAGCTGCTGAAATTAGTAAAATATTTTTATTTCCTGGAAAGTAGCATTTTAGTAAAATGTTTGTGTCTTTGTTTTGTTGGGGAGAAAATCCTAGTTTCAGAGGTAAACACAATTTGAATCATATCTAATTCTCCCCCTTCGCTTTTTTTATGCATCCTCTCTTACTTCTCCCTCTCCACCCTAGCTACCTTCCCTCTCTTTTTCATAAATTAATTCCAAATATTCCCCCATACTTCTTTATTCAATAGTTTTAAAGATCAAAAAGGCACTCATTTAAGAGAACTTAAATTTGAACTTATTTTTGTTGTTTGTTTGTTTGGCACTGTTTTTTTTTCTTTGTTTTGCTTTTAGAAATGAAAAGCCAATGACTCAGGAAAGGCTTATTTTAGATAAAATGAAGATATTAATTACAAACCTATGATAGGAATCCCAAAGCTATCAGTACACATTATACTGAAGAAGCTTAAAACACTTTCAAATGCTTTGGGAAAGACTATGAGTCTTTGTTCTGAGTTGGAAACAACCTTGCCTTCTGGCAAAGACATCAATTGCATCATATCAATTAACTCAAAGACAGAAAAGTCTGTCCAAAACCCAGCTGACCCACTATTTAGAAGAAACCCGATTTAGCGGGAAGAATCTTTTGTGAGAGTGAGCTGGCCTCAGTAACCATTGTAGAATCCTACAGTTTGCCTAAATCATCTTGCCGAAATTCATGTTTCAGCAAATGCTACTTATTCATGAGATATGCAAGCTTTATGGGCCAAGAGATGTGCTTTTATTCAGTTTATAAAGGGATTTTAATTTGTCAGTTTATAAAATGCTGTGTTAGGGCTTTTCTGGGGCTCAGTAACAGAACAGCAGCGTATGCACAGCTCTAGCCTTGATTTCCAGAAACATTAAACAACGTAGAAGAGTGAAACATACAAACTGATCATTTCTCTCAGAAACCTAGCATCATCTCTACAGTTCTTTACAAATTCAGATTCCTTACGAAAAATTAGCTTTCCTTCCCAACATTACAGAAATATCTTTCAAGAACACTGCCATACCTTCATTAAAATCTCATGAGTCATTTTAATTAAACTTGCCTGAGTTGTTTTTATATAACTTCTGCTGTTAATAGTTACATAACTGATTCTATGCAACCAAAATAATAGAGCTTGCTTCTTATAAAGGAAATGGGAGGTGAGTGGCTTATGGAAAATTTGTGACTTTGCAATGAGAGAGTCTAAAAATTCTTCCTACTTTTAGGGTTTAAGGAAGTCGCTTAGCATCTCTTTGTGAGTTCTAAATATAACGAAATTGTAAAAAGTGATGTTATGAATGTGCTAGGACGTTAGGATATCTCAAAAATACTAGCTTAGTATATGCTCCCAAATGTTATTGGTGCCCCTCTTCCCCAGGAGTAAGTTTGGTGTGCTGGTGCAGTCATGTTTTTCACTCAGTCCACAGCTCCACTGAGAGTAGTCATTATTGGTTTCAATAATAACATGAAGTGAAGGTTAATTAATGACAGAAGACAGAGTCTATTTGATCCTTTCTAAATACCAAGGCATACTTGTCAGCCAAGATCTAAAGAGAGAAAACTTAACACATGTGTTTTCCTCAGCTAACTACACCAGAATTTATGGAGGTGTTAGCTTAAAATTTGTACTTGCAACCAAATGACTGGTTGTTTTTCTCATTAAGCCAAAAGAAACCATCATTGTGTTATATGTCCAATGTGTACTTCAATAACATCCATTATTTTATTTCCCTCAAGTAATGTTTTATGTTACATTTCAAATCTATTTATTGGACTCAACACTAAGAAAAGTTTGATGTTAAATCCAAAGCTGAATATCACAATCAAAATTGCTAGATATAAGTGAAGGGGAAAAGGACATGTGAGGGAGAAAAGAAGTCAATGGTTGCCTGTAGTTCTTTGTCTAAAGCTGGGACGACTTGGAATTTTTCTCCTTTCATTTTATTTTTTGATTTTTGTTTTATTGGATATTTTATGTATTAGTATCAAATGTTATTCTCTTTCCCCTCCCTTTCCCCAGCCCCCTCCCCCTGCTTCTATGAAGATGCTCCCACTCCCACCTCAATCCCCTGGCATTCCTCTAAACTGGGGAAACTAGCCTTAACAAGACCAAGGGCTTCTTCTCCTATTGATGCCAGACAATGTTTCACTGCAGATTTCCTGGTGTGCAGGCTCTAAAAATCTTCCTGACTTCTCTTCTACAGCACTCCCTAAAGCATAGGTGGAGAAATTGTGATATACATGTGACTACCCATCAAAACTGGACTCCTCAGTATCCATTGATCTCTGCATTGTGTCTGGTTGTGGTTTTCTGTGACGCTTCCCATTTGCCCTGCTGATGAACTTATTTATAAAGAATGGTAGCTTCTCTTGTCTTGGTATAAGGATAAGATTTAGAATTTGGTAAGGGTAATACTGGTCTAGCAAAGCGGTGGTAGTAGATTCTTTTCCAAGTCTGTAACCTCAGTAGCTTGGAAAGCTGACCTGGATTCCTGTATCAGGCATTATTTTCCTCTTGTTATCTACAATTAGACATCTTTTGCTTGCTACCAGTAATGGTGGCACCGGTGGTTGGGCCATACCAATAATGTGAATACCACTGTTTTAAACAGAATCATATAGTATTTATTTATTATTGCTATAATCAAGGCAACTTTTTCTTTAAACAATTAGCCTTGATCAGGGTAGTATATCAGCACCATTACTCATGAGTTTGCAGTTGTTCTCACTGCAGAGACGTCACTGCTTTACACACACCACCTACAGGAGGCGCTCGAGGGTTACAGTGTAGTTTCAACACTTGCCTTCTTCCTGATTTTACACCAGCCTTACCCTCTCCAAAATTGTTCATATCATATTTTTAAAAAGTGTAGAAGTGGTGCCTAACTACATCTACTTACTTGGAAAACCAACTGAGATAAATTGGGTAATTAAGAGAGCACGAAAGAATTTAGTGTAAAATTACAGAAGATGTGAGTAGCACTTCTTGCACCTTTATGCATATATTGCCATGCTGGCAAGTGCTGTGGTTCACAGGTGTTGCAACTAGGAAGACTACTGTTTCCTTTCCTTTCCTTGGCTGGCCTCATAGCCAATTTTCAAATTGGGTCATTTGCCTAATGGATTCCATGGGGTTTTTTTGTTTGTTTGATTTGGTTTTGGTGTTTTTGTTGTTGTTCTTTATATATTCTGGATATAAATATTATAATATGTGTCTGGGAAAGATTCTTTCTGACTCTATGGTCTTTCTCGTCACTGAACTGATTATTTCCTTTGCTGTACAGGAGCGTGTTAGTTTTATGAGGCCACAGAGTCAATTGTTAGCCTTAATTTCTAAGAAAATTAAGTACTTGACTCAAGTTCTTTCCTGCACTTGTGCCTTGTAAGACAATAGGCATAGTTTTGTTTTTTTGTTTGTTTTTTTTTTTTTTTTTGTGTGTGTGTGTGTGTGTGTGTGTGTGTGTGTGTTTCTGGCAGTTTCAGCACCTCAGGTTTCACACTGAGGTCTGGTCCATTTGGAGCTGACACTGATGTGGTATATTAGATAAGCGTTGAATTTCATTCCTCTACATGGGAATATCTGTTTTCCTCGCACTAGTTGTTTAAAATTCCAAATATAGAAACCTCAATGTATATTTTTGGCAGATTTGTTAAATTCAAGATGGTCCCCATGGTTCTCTTATTTTGTTTCAGTAGGCATACATGTTTGTTTTAGACAGTAACTTGCTGTTTTTTACTACTACAGTTCTATAATGTAGCTTTAAATTACATTTGTCAGCCCCTTAAGTACTGGTACTTTTGCTCAACATTGTTTTTTCTGTGTTCTTTTTGTGCCTCTAAGTTAAGTTTTAGGGTATTTTCTATTTCTGTGAAGAATGTCATGGATATTTTCATAAGAAATATGTTGGTTGTAAAGTTCTTTGGGTAGGATGGTCATTTTCCCAATATTTAAGTCTACCAGTTCGTGAGCATGGGGGTCTAATGTCTTTCTCAATCTCTTAATTCTGGATTAAATGTCTTCATTATAGAGGTCTTTAACCATCTTGTTTAGGTAAGCTCCTATTTCTGGTGACACCACACATTTTACATACAGGAGTTTAAAAAGGATCAAGCTGGAGCCAGGGTCAAAGTCTCCCCTGAATACTGTTTCTTTGATTATCAGAGGGTGCCATACAAACTGCCATAGAAAGGAGTAATCAGTAGCTCTAACTATAAAACCTGTGAACCACAGCAATGACTAGCCAAGCAAGAAATCAAACCCAATGCTGCAATAGTGGCACTTTTAACTTGGGAGTAACCAACAGTGGTCTCACTGGATTTAATAAACACTGAACAGGAGAAAAAAACCTGCCTTGCTATTCACCTTGATAATTGTTTGTGGTTGGAGAGGTCACACACCCTAGAGGAGAACCTGTTACTAACATTTCTTGAAACTAATGTAAATTCCAACTATATTCTAAGTCCTTATCTTTATATCCACAGAAAAGTATAGCTTTCATCCCTCATCAGAAAAGTGTAGTTTTACAATGGTTGAAGACTACAACAGAGGTTCAAAACTAGTCAAAAATGCAGACAGTAGCTGTTCATGAGATGTACAATTCTACCTGATAAATCCCCAATGCTCAGGCAATATAACAACAACAACAACAAAAACCCAAACAAACAAACAAAAAAACCAAACACAGACAGAAAGATTGGAAGACCCAGAAGACCAGGTTATCTGCGATTCTATAAGGAATAAGATGCCCATGAACTCTCAACAACATGGCTATCTGTGTATGTTCAATATGAGTTGACATATCAACATAGGTGGGGAAATTCTACAAGGCCCATCCTCCAAATTAAGGGTTGCAGATGGTCAATGGCTACTGAGAGAGGGAGAAACAGTTTTCTCCTGGAATGATCTTACATGAGGGCTGTCCTGTAAGTTGAAGTCTGAAGTTGTCATCCCTAAACTAAATAGACTAAGTAGGTTGCATATAGGTGTGTGTACGCTTATAAAGAACAAATGAATTTGGAAGAGGGGAGAACAAAGGAGTGGGTTTGAGAAGGGAGGTGTTAGGAATGACATACAGTATCCATATATAAGTTCCCTCAAGTTAAAACAAGTTGATACAGACCTACAGAGGATGCTGAAAAGAAAACTCCAACATAAGAAGGGTACCTACACCAAAGAATAAACAATAAAGGAAAAGTAATCTCACAACAAAACCAAAAGGAGAGAATCACATACACATAATACCATCTACAACAACAAATATAACAGGAACTAACAATTATCTATCTTTAATATCTCTCAGTATCAATGGACTCAATTCCCCCAATAAAAGGTATTAAACTAACAGTCTGGATGTTCAAGCTGGATCTAGAATTTTGCTGACAAAGACAGACACTATCTTAGATTAGAAGGATGGAAAAAAGTCTTCCAACCAAATGGTCCCAAGAAACAAGCTGGAGTTGCTATTCTAATATCCAATAAAATAGACTATCAACCAAAATTATCAAAGCAAAAAGTGGACAAAGACACTTCATATTCAGCAAAGGAAAAGTCCAACAAGAGAAAGTCTCAATTCAGAATATGCCCCAAATGCAAGGCACCTATATTCATAAAAAAGAAACTTTACTAAATACCAAAATACACATAGAAACCCACACAATAATAGTGGGAGACTTTAACACCCACTCTCACCAATGGACAGGTCATTGAAACAGAAACTAAACAGAGACACAGTGAAACTCATAGAGGTTTTAAATGGATTTAACAAATATCTACAGAACATTTTACCCTAAAACAAAAGAAGATAACTTTTTCTCACCACCTTCTACAAAATTGACCATATACTCAGACATAAAACAACCCTCAACTGATACATGAAGATTTAAATAATCCCATGCATCCTATCAGATCACCAAGGAATAAGGCTAGACTTCAATAATGACAAAAAAAAAACACATACCCATGGAAACTGAACAGCATTCTCTCAATGATAACTTGGTCAGGGAAGAAAATAAATTAAAGACTTCCTGGAATTCAATGAAAATTATGACACAGACTACCCAAACTTATGGGACATGATGAAAGCAGTGCTAAAAAGGAAAATTCATAGCACTAAGTGTCCTTGTAAAGAATGTGGAGAGGTCCTATACTAGCAACTAAATAGCACACCTGAAAGCCCTAGAACAAAATGAAGCAAACACACTCAAGAGAGTATATGACAGGAAGTAGTCAAACTCAGGGCTGAAATCAAACAAATAGAAACAAAGAGAACTGTACAAAGAATCAACAACACCAAAATCTGGTCATTGAGAAAATCAACAAGATAGAGAAATCCCTAGCCAAACTAACTAAAGGCCCAGATGTGGTATTCAAATTAACAAAATCAGAGATGAAAACGAAGACATAACCACAGAAATGGAGGAAATTCAAAAATATCATCAGATCCTACTACAAAAAGCCTAAACTCAACAAAACTGGGAAAATCTAGATGAAATGGATGGTTTTCTAGACAGACACCACATACCAAAGTTAAATCAAGAGTCTGTAATTAGTCCCATATCCCATTAAAAAACCTCCCTAGGGCCAGATTGTTTTAGTGCAGAATTCTTCCAGACCTTCAAAGAAGACCTAATACAAAATTCTCAAATTATTCCATAAAATAGAAACTGAAGGAACACTATCTAATTCATTCTACAAAACCACAATTACTCTGATATGTAAACCACACAAGGATGCAACAAAAAAGAGAATTTCAGATCAATTTCATTTATGAATATCGATGCAAAAATACTCAATAAAATCCTTGCAAAATGAATCCAAGAGCACATCAAAACCATCATTCACCATGATCCAGTAGGCTTCATCCCAGAGATGCAAGGTTGGTTCAATATAACAAAGTCCGTTAACATATAAACTATATAAACACACTCAAAGAAAAAATCACATGATCATCTCCTTAGATGCAGAAAAACATTGGACAAAATTCAACACCCCTTCATATTTAAAGTCTTAGAAAGATCAGGAATTCAAGGCTCATACCTAAACATAATAAAAACAATTTACTGCAAAACCACAGCCAATGTCAAATTAAATGGAGAAAATATGAAGCAATGCCACTAAAATCAGGGAAAAGACAAGGATGCTCAATCTCCCCATATTGATTCAATATAGTACTCAAAGTGCTAGCTAGAACAATAAGACAACAAAAAGTGATCAAGGGGATACAAATTGGCAAAGAAGAAATAAAGGTATCACTATTTGCAGATGATATGGTAGTATATATAAGCAACCTGAAAAATTCTACCAGAGAACTTCTATGGTCAATAAAAGAAATTTCAGCAAAGTGGCCAGATATAAAATTAACTCAAAAAAAATCAGGAGCCTTCCTTTATACAAATGATAAATGGGCTGAGAAAGAAAATAGAGAGACAACAACCTAGTCATAAATATGTAATATATCTTGGGATAAATCTAATCAAACAAGTGAAAGATCTGTATGACAAGGACTTCAAGTCTCTCAAGAAAGAAATTGAAGAAGACCTCAGAAAATGGAGAGTCCTCCCATGGTCATTGATTGGTAGAATTAACATAGTAAAAATGACCATCCTACCAAAAGCAATCTACAGATTCAATGCAGTCCCCATCAAAATTCTAACACAATTCTTCAAAGACATGGAAAGCACAATTATCAATTTCATATGGAAAAACAAAAAAAAAAAAACCCAAGATAACAAAACAATTTTTAACAATAAAAGAACTTCTGGGGGAATCACCATCCCTGACCTCAAGCTGTACTACAGAGCAAAAATAGTGATAAAAACTTCATGGTATTGGTACAGAGACAGGCAGATTGATCAATGGAATAGAATTGAAGACCCAGAAATAAAATCACACATTTATGGACATTTGATCTTTGACAAAGAAGCCAAAAATATATAATGAAAAAATGGAAGCATTGTCAATAAATTGTGCTGGTCTAATTTGCAGTCAGTATACAGAAAAATGAAAATAGACCCATATTTGTCACCTTGCACAAAGCTCAAGTCCAAGTGGATTAAAGATTTCAACATAAAACCAGATACACTGAATCTAATTGAAGAGAAAGTGGGAAAGAACCTTGAATTCATTGGCACAGGAAAATTTTCTAAACAGAACTCCAGTGGCTCAGGCTCTAAGATCAAGAATTGATAAATGGGTCCTCATGAAACTGAAAAGTTTCTGTAAGGCAAAGGACATAGTCAATAGGACAAATTGGCAACCTACAGATTGGGAAAAAAAATCTTCACTTATCCCACATCTGATACAGGGATAATATCCAAATATATATAAAGAACTCAAAAAGCTAACCTCCAACAAACCATACAACACAATCAAAAAATGGGGTATTCAGTTAAACAGAGAATTCACAACAAAGGAATCTCGAATGGCTAAAGAAATGTTCAAAGTCCTTAGTGATCAGGGAAATTCAAATCAAAACAACCCTGAGATTCCACCTTACATGAATCAGAATGACTAAGATAAAAATCTCAGGTGACAGCACTTATTGGTGAAGATGTGGATAAAAAGGAACACTCCTCCACTGCTGGTGGGATTGCAAGCTGGTATAACCACTCTGGAAATCAGTCTGGCAGTTCCTCAGGAAATTGGAAATAGTTCTTCCTGAGGACCCAGCTATACCACTCCTGGGCATATACCCAGAAGAAGCTTCAACATATAACAAGGAAATGTACTGCTCTATATTCAGCCTTATTTATAATAGCCAGAACCTAGAAACAACCCAGATGTCCTTCAACCGAAGAATGGATACAGAAAATGTTGTTCATTTACACAATAGAAGACTATTCAGCTATTAAGAACGAGGACATCATGAGTTTTGCAGGTAAATGGATGGAACTAGAAACTATCATCCTGAGTGAGTTAACTCACACTCTAAGGACATGTACTTACTAATAACTGAAAATTAGTCAAAAAAAGTACAGAATACCTAGGAAACAATTCACCAAACTCAAGAAGGTTAACAAGGTAAAAAGCTCAAGTGAGGATGCTTCAATCCCACTTGGGAGGGAGAAGAAAGCAGGGAGGGACCTGAGTAGAAGGGAGGGAGAGAGGAAAAACAGGAACTTGAACAGGTCTGAGGGGCAGCAGAGAAGATCTGAGGACCAGCAGAATGAATGGAAATATGCAACCTTGGGAGTGTAGAGGGTCAGGAGGACTTGAGGTAGGAGGAACCTCTATCAGAGACCTGTATCAGAGACCTGAGAGGTGAGAGATTCCCGGGTCTCAAAGGGAGAGACCTTAGATGAAATACCCAGTAGGGAGAGGGAATCCATAGAGTCCACCTCTAGAAGAAAGACAGAGCATCAAGTGGAAGGATGGGGTTGCCATTCCACAGTCAAAAACTTTGGCCCAGAATTGTTCTTGTCTAAAAGAACTACAGGGACAAAAAATGGGGAAGAGACTGAGGGCAAAGAGGTCCAGTGACCAGCCCAACTTGAGATCCATCTCAAGAGGAGGCTCCAAGGCCTGACACTATTACTAATGCTATGGTGAGCTTACAGACAGGAGCCCAGCATGGCTGCTCTCTGAGAGGCCCAACACACAGCTGACTGAGACAGATGCAGATACTTAGACCCAATCAATGACTGAATTCAGGGACCTCTATGGTTGAATTAGGGAAAGATTGGAAGAAGCTGAGGAGGAGGGCGACCCCATAGGAAGACCAGCAGTTTCAACTAACCCAGTCCCCTGAGATCTCTCAGGCACTGAACTCTCAGCCATGCAGCATATACTAGCTGGCCTAAGGCCCTTGACATGGTCTGGTCTCAGTGAGAGGTATGTCTAAAACCCTTGAGAGACTTGAGGCCCTAGGGAATGGTGAGGCCTGGCAAGTGTTGGTAGATACATTCTCTTGGAGACGGGCTGGCAGGGAGGGAGGGCTTGGAGGGGGGAGACTGAGGAACTAGGGAAGGGTGGACCAGCAAGGGGGTGAACAACTGAACTGTAAAAAATTAAAAGTAATAAAGACTTTTTAAATGTATGAATAGTTTTTTGAAAAAAAACTTACAAAAATGTTGGTGTTTTGTCAATGATTTGGGTATAGTATAAAACAAAATTAAATGTTTCATATCCCTTCTTATCAGCCTTTGTTCTAGATCTTTAAAATATTCTTATTTATATATTTAATTTAAAAATTACTATTTTGATGTTTAGAAAATACTAAACATGTTACATGCATTAAAGCAAAGTTGGAATCAGATACATTGTATATTAAACAATTTAAGAATTCTTCCAAGAATTTTTTTTGTCTTATAAATTTTTAAATTATTTTCTCAAAAACATTAAATTCACTTATTAAAAATGAAGCCATGTTTAAAAAAATTGAAGCCATGTTTTCAATTTCTTTAATTTACACTGGCTTAAGAACTGTTCGTTGTACTAACATTTTAATATCTTTACTGAAGATGATAAATATTCCTTAACAGAGAAAGAAGGAATTTTAAAAGGAGTTGCTTTTGAGTAGTCATGGTGCTGAGACTCTGTACATATACTTTATGATGGTACCAGGAGACACAGTCTCACAGCAGAGTCCTTGATCCTCTGGACCTTGAACATTTCCACCTCCTGTCTTGCAGTGCTCCCTGAGCCCTGAGAGTGGGAGTATTTGCAGATGCATCTTTTCGGATTAGGCTCCACAACTCTGTATTTTGATTGGCTGTGGTTTTCTGTTATGGTCTCTGTCCATTGCAAATAGGCATTTCCTTGATGGTGGGTGAAGACTGCACTTATCTGTGGGTTTAAGGACAAATGTTCATAGACTGCTGTTAGGGATCATGCTGGTTTAGTAAATTAGCGGTTGTACTGGATTTCCTCCAATCACCATGATGTTACTACATACACTGAGTAGTTGACTAGCTTCCAGTATGAGGCTTGATATCCTTTGTCTTGTTCAGTGAATCTTAAATACAATTAGAGAGCTGCTGTTGGTTACCAGAGGACACCAGTGAACATGCCAAACTTGATGGGGACAAATTCTATGAGGTCTCAACTCTGGACAAAGAACTATAGGCAACTGAGGAAAGCTAGGAGTGATAGAATGGTCCTCCCAAGAAAAGAGCATTCTGACTGGTTGTCCAGTGCCATAAGATCAGTCCTAAAAACATACACACAAGTAACAGTATATGGACTCAACATGATATAATAAAGAATATTATATATTATATAATATATATATAATTGTATAATGTATATTATATTATATATAATAACATATAATAAGGAATATTATATATATTCAATTTATAGATTCATGCAGTAATAAATGTAAAAAGAGGCTATGATTTTGAGAGAGAGCTGGGGAAGGTTTGGAGAGGAGAAAGGAAATGAAGAAATGTTGTATTTAAATTAGTCTCAAAAATAAACAAAAAGAAAAGGAAAAAGAACAGTACCATGATTGCTTTTACTGTTAATTTAGTATGACTTTTACCATTTCCGAAAAGAAAGGAGAAAATGGTTTGACCCTTCCAGAATCTTTCCCATTGTGCTGAGTATATGGTTTGTTTCCAAGATATGATCACTTAATAATATTTGTACAAAAGAATTAATTGCTGAAAACTTAAAAAACCCACATAACCTGATTCAAACAAAAATTTTTTTTCCTATTTTTGGAAATATGCTTTCAGGGCTCTGGAGAAATGGCTTAGAGGTAAAGGGCACTGGCTGACCCTCTTCTGACCTCTGTGGGAACTGAGTCTACAAGTGGTGTACAGCCGTATATGGAGCAAAACATCTATTGTGTATGTGTCCCTAATAGTTGAAAATAAAATTGTACTAACAGTTGCATTAAAAGTAGCTTTAGTAGGTACACACATCTTTTTTTCCCTCCATCTTTATTAACTTGAGTATTTCTTATTTACATTTCAATTGTTATTCCCTTTCCCGGTTTCCAGGTCAACATCCCCCTAACCCCTCCCCAACCCCTTCTATATGGATGTTCCCCTCCCCATCCTCCCCCCAACAATCACGTTCACTGGGGGTTCAGTCTTGGACTTCCCTTTCCACTGGTGCCCTTACTAGGCTATTCATTGCTACCTATGAGGTTGGAGCCCAGGGTCAGTTCATGTATAGTCTTTGGGTGATGGCTTAGTCCGTGGAAGCTCTGGCTAGTTGCTTGGCATTGTTATTCATATGGGGTTTTGAGCCCCTTCAAGCTCTTTCAGTCCTTTCTCTGATTCCTTCCACAGGGGTCCTATTCTCAGTTCAGTGGTTTGCTGCTGGCATTCACCTATGTATTTGCTGTATTCTGGCTCTGTCTCTCAGGAGAGATCTACATCTGGTTCCTGTCAGCTTGCACTTCTTTGCTTCATCCACCTCATCTTGTTTGGTGGCTGTATATGTATGGGCCACATGTGGGGCAGGCTCTGAATGGGCATTCCTTCAGCCTCTGTTCTAAACTTTGCCTCCCTATTCCCTCCCAAGGGTATTCTTGTTCCCCTTTTAAAGAAGGAGTGAAGCATTCACATTTTGGTCATCCTTCTTGGCATTCATGTGTTCTGTGCATTTAGGGTAATTCAAGCATTTGGGCTAATAGCCACTTATCAATGAGTGCATACCATGTGTGTTTTTCTGTGATTGGGTTACCTCATTCAGGATGATATTTTCCAGTTCCATTCATTTCCCTATGAATTTCATAAAGTCATTGTTTTTGATAGCTGAGTAGTATTCCATTGTGTAGATGTACCACCATATTTTCTGTATCCATTCCTCTGTTGAAGGGCATCTGGGTTCTTTCCAGCTTCTGGCTATTATAAATAAGGCTGCTATGAACATAGTGGAGCATGTGTCTTTTATATATGTTGGGGCATCTTGTGGGTATATGCCCAAGAGAGGTATAGCTGGGTCCTCAGATAGTGAAATGTCCAATTTTCTGAGGAACCTCCAGACTGATTTCCAGAATAGTTGAGGTACACACATCTTTTACTGACATGTTCTCACATTTATGAGATCTCACTTAGATAGTTTTATATCATGCATTAACTACACAGGTTTCTTCAAGATTACCTCTGTTTATCATCCTTATTTTCTCACTTATTTTCTTTTTTTATTTTTCTTTCTTTATTTTTTTTTTCTGGAGCTGGGGACCGAACCCAGGGCTTTGCGCTTGCTAGGCAAGCGCTGTACCACTGAGTTAAATCCCCAACCCCCTCTCACTATCAATTCTATTAATAGATAGCAATTTTTCTAGTTCATAAGTACATGGAAACTGATTCTGTTGAAGGAAAAATATCTGACATTATTGCAAATGTTGAGGTGTATTGAATGAAAAGTCTTAACAAAATAAATTTGCTTACTGAAAATATAAGCATTAATTATTTTGGAGTAATACATTGTGGTATAAGAACTGTATACCTTTACCAAGAAGTAAATAAAAATATGCATAGCATTGATTGGAGTGCATGTATAATTCACTCCTATATACAAGGAAGATGAAGTGTTTGCTCTAAATAAAGGTTGAACTTATTAAAATTAAAGCATTTTTATGTATTTTCAGAGTACGCCTCAGAAACATGTGACAAATCAATTGTTGAATAGAAAGTGAAAAGAATTCAACATGACAAAAAGTACTTTTACTTGATTTTGCTTTAATCGATCAGACTTTTAGAAGTTTAAAGCCCTGAAGACTTATTTTGTAAAGCAATGAAACTGCACTACACTTCAGATGACGTATATTACTAATGCTTCTGATGTTTCCCACCTTTAAAACATTTGTGGGCAATATTTAATCAACTCATTTAAAAATGGCTATTTAATAATTATTTAATAACTACATTTATTGGAAGCCAAGCTTTCAATGTAGAAGGTATCGATGCTTGTTTTTCCAAGGATGGAGGAGAATTTGTACCAATTAAATAGTGACAACTCTAAAGTATGCAAAATTTAATAATTGGTTTTAAAATGTCTTGGCATAAACACATGTAAATAAAGCTCCTATATTTACATGATTCAAGATAGCTTTGGAAGCTTTCACAGCTTTGCAGCCACAAAACTTAACAAAGATAAAAAGGAGTATAGGCACACAATTTCTTGTTTTATTATAAAATATATGCCTAGGTACCAGAATAAAATCGAACAACAAATATGTGAGGACATATCTGTAGATACATAGTTTCATATTTTTCTATAAATTGAAAATAAATGCTGGTCAGATTGCTCAGTGAGTAAAGACACTTGCTGCCTATGCTGCAGGCCTAAGTTTACTCTCTTCAATAAGCACAGTGGAGACAACTCCTTCATTTTCTTCTCTGATCTGCATACATGTATGAACACACACACATACATGCACACATGCACACGCATGCACACACACATGCACACATGCACACATACACATATACACACACATGCAACACACATGCACGCACACACACACACACACATACACACACACATGAAAGAAGGACTTTGTTTTGTTTTGTTTTGTTTTGTTTTGTTTTACTACCTGGAAAGTGCACTGAAGTTTCTAAGCAACTTTCTGAGTTGAAAGAATACCTTCTCAACTAAAAAGACAGTTCAACTAAAGATATAATACACACACACTCAACAAATACTTTATCTATACTTTGTAACTTTAAAAAGAGCCTCATGGAAAATTTCTAATAATAAGTATATTATCTTATAAAGTCCCAAAGATACATGCTAGAAAACATGATTTTTAAAACACGATTAAAGTTTTTTATATATACCTAGAATAAAGATTCTACTTTATTTTTAAAGTTAAGCTTATGAGTTTTGACAGGCAATATATTAATCTGATTGTTTTTCTACTTCCAATTTTATCATGGATTATCTTGGTTTGGTGGTGGGTATGTACCCCAAATGATTTCGACACCAAAAGTGAGGAAGCTGCATGGCTTCTGTCCCAGATGCCCTGTACCAACTGTACAGTAGTTTATTGAGTTGTCCAGATTTTTGTTTGATAATTTTTGTGTTTTTATTTATTTGCAACCTTTTATAAATTTTACAAAATTAAAAATAAAGTTAAAAGAGACATAAATATATATTTGACATTGTCTTCATGGGAAGAATATTATTTGAGCAAAACTTTGTTTATAAACATATATTCGGAAAAGAAAGAATTATGAGCTCACTAACACTGTACAAACCATAGACATATATTTGTATTAATAAAGTTTAAGGGGTTGGGGATTTAGCTCAGTGGTAGAGCGCTTGCCTAGGAAGCACAAGGCCCTGGGTTCGGTCCCCAGCTCCGAAAAAAAAGAACCAAAAAAAATAAAATAAAATAAAATAAAGTTTAAGCATTGTACAGTTTTTACCATTTGGGAGAACACTGCAAACTACCCTGCTTCTTGATAGATTGCACCAATGCCACTGTTGTTGCTATAAGCTTTAGAATTTTCTGCTACCCCTTTCTATTCACAATAAAATAAAAGTGGCATAGGTGTTTTGTAATGGAGATTTAAGAAGCTTTAGAGCAGAGTTACCTATAATAAACAGCACACTAGTTGAACTCCACAATTTTAGAAGTCAAAAAATCATGTTTCTGCCAACTTCATTCTTCCTATGAATTTTCTCATGTGTTGTTGTCCCAGTTTAAAAGAAAAAGAAAACATAAGTTAGTATATATTTTTCTGGATTTAGGGTTTTTTTGGGGGGGTGGATCATTTTGAATTTTTCCATACTTTTAAAATTAAATGAAAATAACAATTTAGGGTCCTGACATTCAATTTGTGGTTTCAGTGCTGACACTGGGGAACGAGCTGATCTTATTTATCCCCAGACTACCATTATGATGTAATTTCCTTTTTACAAAACAAAGAAATTACCAACTCAAGATTTATTGATTTATGGAGAATGAAGTCATACCCATGCCTCATGAGGTGAAATAACCACCAAGTAAAACAAACAAGTTTTCTTCAATTTGTTACAGTTCAACATCTGGACCTGGGGTTCAAAAATCAATATGTTCCTCTTTTCTGCCATAGAGTTCACTTGAAATGTTTCTGAATTTCACCCGGATCTGTGGAGAGAGAAGAGAGAAACAGACTGCATCCTTTGAGTATTTGTTGATGAGAACAGACACTCTACGGATCCTTCTTCATGGATCGTTTAAAAATGTCCACATGTACTAAAATGAGTAACAGGCTCCTCTCCGAGTAAAGATTAAAACGTTACCTCAGAATATGTGTCCACTGATCTGATTATCGCTATTACTCTTTGAAAATGAAACGGATTTTTCCTTCTGCCATTAATGGATTCATTGGACACAATATTTAATATGTGTGCCTAATTTAAATGCTTCCAATTCTCATTACTCAGGTGTGCTATCAATGAATTCATCTACTCACAAAAGTTTTGTTTCACTCCAAAATCAACAGCAAGAGCACTTGATTTCCCTTACAGACCTGTCCACAGTGGGAAAGAAGAGCCCGTTGTGCCTCTGCTGCCAGTGTGGCCTGTAAGACACTATTTGATATTCATGTTTTAACAGAGATAGAACTGAAGAGAACACCTCTAGTAGATAGACATGCTCTTCAGTGGAGAGACGGGGCCACCCACCAACCTAAAAATTTAATCCAGATTGTCCCTGACTAAAGAAAATACAGGGATAAAAATGGTGCAGAGGCTGAAGGAAAGGCCAGGCAGAGACTGCCCCACTGTGCAATCCATTCCTTTCATAGACACCAAACCATGACACTATTACTGATGCAGACAGGAGCCTGGTGTGGCTGTCCTCTGAGAGGCTCTACCAGCACCTGAATAAGACAGATGCAGATACAGCTAACCATTGGACTGAGTCCAAGGACCCCAGTAGAAGAGTTAGGGGAAGGACTGAAGGAGCTAAAGAGAAATGCAAACCCATAAGAAAAAAAACAGTATCAACTAACCTGACCATCCAGAGCTCCCAGGGACTAAACCTCCAACCAAAGGTCCGGCTACATATGTAGCAGAGGACTGCCTCTCATCTGGTATCAGTGGGAAGGAAGGCACTTGGTCCTGTGGAGGAGGATTGATGACCCAGAGAAGGAGGATGCTAGAGGGGTGAGGCAGGAGGGGTGTACTCACTTAGAAACAAAGGGAGGAGGATAGGATGGGGGTTCATAGAGGGGAGACCGGGAAGGAGGATAACATTTAAAATGTAAACAAATAAAATTATTAACAAAGAAAATATAAGCAATTCTTCTGGGGGTTCTTTACTGGCTTTGTTGTTTCGTGTGGTGTTTTTTGTGTGCTTGGTTGGTTGGTTTTGTTGTTTTCTGTCTTTTGGGGGCTGCAAACGATTTTACTATTTAAATTAGACAGCAAGGGTAGTGACAATATGTCTGGTTCTGAAGTTTTGTTGTTTTGGTTTTTTTTTTTTTTAATATGCTCTCCTATACCATACAGAGGAAGACACATATCAGAACTTTCAATACTGTGGATCAAGAGTTCACTATTCATAACAATAGCATATATTACATGAGGCATATGAACATAAAGCAAGATTATTCATTAATTGATCGATTTTATAACTAAGCCATATGAGAACCTAACCCAACAATTGTCCAAGCCTCAGTGGCTCTGTGTTTTTTAGTTTAGTATATATGGTAATTTTATTAAATCTATTCATGGAACCCTCCAGAGCTCCTAGGGACAAAACTACCAGCCAAAGAGTACACATTGAGGGACCCATGGCTCCAGCCACATAAGTAGCAGAGGCTGGCATTGTCTGGCTTCAATAGGAAGAGAAGCCCTTGGTCCTATGAAGACTCTTTTTCTCAGTGCAGGGGAATGCCAGGGTGTTGAGGTGAGAGTGTGTGGGTGGGAGTGGGAGCAACTTCATGGAAGCAGGAGGAGGGGGAAGGGGAAATGGGAATAGGGGGAAAGGGTTTGACACTTGAAATATAAAAACATAAAATATCCAATAAAAATAAATTAATTAATTAAAAACATAAGGTGAAGCAGAATTCAAAGATTATGAACTTACTGAATTCATAATACAGTTGTTTGCTAGAGGAAATTTTAGAACAGGGCATCCAGGCGGGAGCATGACTGTAGCCTACAAATCTTTTTTTTTTTTTCTTGATCAGGCTTTTATTTTTTTATTAATCATTTTATTCATTTACATTTCAAATAATATCCCTCTTCCCGGTTACCCCTCCACAAACCCTTAATCCCATCCTCCCTGTCTCCCCTCTCCTTTGCCTCTGTGAGGGTGCTTCTCGACCCACTTACCCACTCCCACCTCACTGCTCTAGCATCCCCCTATGCTGGGGCATCAAGCCTCCACAGGAACAATGGCCTCCCCTCCCATTGATGTCAGATAAGGCCATTCCCTGTTACATATGTATGTGGTGCTATGGCTCCCTCTCTGTATAATATTTGGTTGGTGGTTTGTTCTGGGAGCTCTTGGTGGTCAGGTTAGTTGATATTGTTCTTCCTATGGGGTTGCAATCCCCTTCATCTCCTTCAGTCCTTCCTCTAGCTCTTCCACCAGGCTCAATCTGGTGTTTGGCTGGGAGTGCCTCCATCTGTATTGGTCAGGTGCTGGTAGAACCTCTCAGGGAACAGCCATATGAGGCTCCAGTCAGCAAGCAATTCTTAGCAACAGTCTTTGGGTTTGGTGTCTGCAGATGGGATGAATCCCTAGGTGGGGCAGTCTTGCCTATGGAATTTTAATCATATTAGAGAAAACAGAAATACAGGAAAGAGTATGAATTTTGACTAGGAAAAGAACCTGTGTTTGAAGTTGTAGACAAGGCAGGTACAAAGAAATTTATACTTGTTTAAAAATTGTTAGTGTTAAGGGGAACTTCATGCTCTGTCCTGAGTCAACAGGAAAGGTACTCTTAGGGTAAGATCTAATCCATCCATCTAGGTTCCAAGATGCAAAGTGAAAAATGAACCTGAACTAAGAATCCTACTGAAAATGTTCCCTGCTCCATAACAACTACCTAAAAAGGTGTCTTTTCAGGTTCATTTATCAAAGCTCACAAAGGCTCCTATAAAGGTAGAAGATAGGCAATATTGTATCCCAATCTGAAAGCAAAACTCGGTAGCACTATGTGATTTAGCTGTCATGCAAAATGCAAGAAGAGTGGAGGTACAGGTTCATGGAAGCTTGTACCATGCTTCCAGAGAGCCGTACATTCAGGGAATGTGTCGCTGGTTTGGGATTCCCTGCAAGGTCCTTGGAGGCTATAGTATGAAGTTGTGAAGGGTACTCGAAGTTACTATGACAACCCTAGGAAGCTTCAGATACTAGGAGCATTGAATGTCTGGAGCAGTAAAACTGAAAGCATTGAGTGAAACCAACCCAAGAGAGAGGCTATGCTTGTGGAAGTTTGCAGAACTAGAGAGGCAGGGTTGCCCAAGCCTACTGGGGCCAGATGACACAGGCCCTAAACACTAAACATGGAACTACAGTATTTGTTAGTTACCCTGCTTGGTTTCCATTTTGCTTTGGACAACTATTTCCTTGCTATTCTCCCAGCCCCCATTGAGTAATAGGGATATTTACTCTGCGTCACTGTACATTGAAAGTGTGTGACCTGTTTGTTATTTTACAAGTTAGGAGTGTTTCTGGAATCTTGGAAATGACTTTTGATTTTTTTTAAATAGTGTTGAAACTGTTAAAACTATATTGATAAACTAAATGAAATTTTTACTATGAGATGACTATGAGATTTTGGGAATCAGTAATGAGATATCACAACTTAAAAGGTGTGTGTGTGTGTGTGTGTGTGTGTGTGTGTGTGTGTGTGTGTTTTGGTGTCAAGTTGGCAAGAAATAGAGTTGTAACAGTTAATCTTCATTGTTGTCTTGATGAGATTTTAAATCACTCAGGAGACACACCTTTATTAAATATATTTCTTTGAGTATGTTTGCAGAGAGGTTTATCTAAGAGGGGAAGATCCACCCTGACTATTGATGGCACCATTCTATGTGCTCTAGACTGAGTCAAAAGGGCAAAGAAAAAGTCAGTGAGCACCCCTGTGTACCTCAGTGCCTTCTGACTCTGTATGCAATGCTGAGTCCCATCCCCTGCCTTCCATGATACATTTCCAAACAGAGTCCAAAATAAATCCTTTTAAAAATTGTTTCTGTCAGGTACAACTGTGAGAAAAGCAACTAAAATTCACATACACACAGAGCCATGTGTTTGTTTGTTGGTTTGTTTATTTGTTGTTCAATACAGGGTGATCTTTGTGTAGCCTTGGCTGTCCTGGAACTAGCTATGTAGACCACACTCACCTTGAATGCATAGAGATGTGCCCATCTCTGCCTCCCAAGTGCTGCAATTTAAAGTGTGAGCTACTATCACCTGGCAACAGCCTCTAATTAATAAGCTGAAGTGTAAGAAAGATTATTTACAACATATTCCTTATTGAGTATGTTCAGTCATTACTATTTCACTGGAGTTCATTGCCAGGAATAAGGAGAAAGTTTTAAACAAAATGGTCACTTTCTTTCTTTAATCTTTTAACCTCAAAGTTCTTGAGAAGTTACACAGAGGGCTCTTTTGGGGGATGGCTCTCCTCCGATTTCCCTCATTGAGCTGTGAGAAATTAGAGAGCTAGCTAGAGAGGAGGCTTCCTACTCAGAAGTTGTGTGGCAGTTCTCTCTGCAGCCGGAGAGCACAGATATCCTCATCGAAGTAGCATGGAAAGCCAGACAATGCAGCCTCTGCATGCAGTTGACTTTGAAACAAAAATCCTTACTTCCCAAATTAATATCAGATGTCAACTCCCACCCAGTGCCAAAGGAACAGATATTTGGTTAAAAGGTGGGGTATATTTTGATAGAAATTGTATGAGAATCCATCTAAGTGAGTTGAAATCAAATGGAATCTTAAAGTATTTTATAGCTTGTTGCACCCACTTTAAAAGTATATTTTTCTTCATAGTCATATGAATGTCATAGTCTTTAGAATATCCATTTTAAGATTCAATGCATGAGAGAATTTGTCAATAATTCATTATTCAATAAAAGCTGTTCATCTTGGCTTGTCCCTGTGCTGTGGTAAACTTCGGCCTAACACAGGGGAATGATCTCCCACCAAGTCATTTGTTACACAATGAAACACAACAGAAACTCACAGTGACCACGACAAACAATAGGACCCATTCCATCTTCTTACCTACATACTTCAATACACTGGAGTGTATCCATTTTTATGATATAAATTATATAATATAAAAACTTTTGGAACCTCTAAAATTGAAACATAAAAGAACATACCTGAAAATATTACCACAAAGGGTAAATAATTAGCATCATAATCTTCCACATAAATCCCACTGCACTAAGAATAAAATCCAGATAACTGTTGTTGGCCCACCAGGACCTCTACCTGATTTGTCTCATTTTCTGCCTCACTCCTTTTTCAATGAAACCAATCACCGTGTCCTTTATACTCCTAAAGTAGCATCTTTATCTCTGTCTTGGAGGCCTCTTGCTACTTTTTACAGTTAGAATCCTGACGTTGCTAGCACATTCTTGTTCTGCTTTCAATTGACAACTTACATCTTTATTTAGAATCCCCCCCACTTATTAGTTATTTTCTTTGGGTCTGTGGAAAGTAGCATGGTTATCCTGTATTTTATGGCTAATATTCACTTGTAAGTGAGGACATACTATGCGTGTCTTTCTGGGTCTGGTTTACCTCACTGAGGATGGTATTTTCTAGTTCCATCCATTTGCCTGCAAATTGCACAATGTCTTTGTTTTTAGTAGCTGGATGCTATTGCATTGTGTACCACATTTTCTCCATCTATTGTTCAGTTGAAGACATCTCGGTTGTTTCCAGTTTTTGGCTATTATGAATAAAGCTGTTATGAAATAGTTCAATGACTGTCCTTACAGTATAGTGGAGCATCTTTTGGGTATATGCCCAGGAGTGGTATAGGTGGGTCTTGTGGAAGAACTATGCCCAACTTTTTTGAGAAACTGTCAAATTGATTTCCAAAGTGGTTGTACAAGTCTGCATTCCTACCAGCAAGGAGAAATGCTCCCTCCATCCCACGAGGATGTTCTAGCATCCTCATGAGCAGGTGTTGTCACTCGAGCTTTTGATCTTAGCCATTCTGATGAGTGTAAAATGGAGTTTCAGAGACGCTTGGTTGCACATCTCTTTAAGTAATTCTAAATAATAATAAGGAGAGCTCCAGGGAAGATGTGTGACTCTCACCCAGAAAAGGAAACAAAGTAGTCATCAGAGGTGTATGGACGGAAGGAACTGGGTGGGAGACGGGATGCAGAACAGTACAGGGATAGGGATCAGGTGTGGGGGGATGGAGAGGGCTGGGGGTGAGACTGGAAATCAGATAGGGGCATCTCTAGGACTAGCTGGAGGCCTGGGACAGAAGAGGCTCCTGAGAATCTAGGAGGTGATCCTAGCTAAGACTCGTACAAGAAGGATATAGAGACTGAAGTACTAACTTGCTGTAGCCAGGTGAGATTACAATGGAGAGAGGGGGACATCAACCCACCCACTAAACCTTCAACTTCAAACTTGTCCCGCCTACAAGATACATAAAGGTACAGATGGAGCAGAGATTGGAAAAATGACCAACCAATGATTGGTCCAACTTGAGACCCATCCCATGTAAGAGAACCAACCCCTGACACTATTAATGATACCCTGCTATGCTTGCAGACAGAAGCCTAGCATAACTGTCTCTTGAGAGGCTTCTACCAGCACCAGAAGGAAACAGATGCAGAGACACACAGCCAAACATTAGAGAGAGCTAGGGAAATCTTGTGGAAGAGTTGAGGACAGGACTGAATGAGTCAGGAAGGTCGAGAACACCATAAGAAGACCTATAGAGTTAACTAACCTGGGCCCGTGGAGGCTCACAGAGATTGAACCACCAACAAAATAGCATGCAGGGGCTGGACCTTGGCCCTCTACACATTTGTGGTGGATGCATGACTTGGTCTTCATGTGGGTCCCCTAACAATTGGAGTGGAGGCTGCCTGACTCTTCTTTCTGCCATTGGATCCTTTTCCCTAACTAGACTACCTCGTTGGCTTCAGTGGGGGAAGAAGATTGCTTAGTCCCAAGGCAGGGAGGGACCCAAGGGGCTTCTACTTCTCTGAAGAGAACTGGAAGGGGTGATGGGAGAATGGATTTACAAGGGGAGGACTGGGACAGGACTGTAATGGGGATGTAAAGTGAATGAATACATAATGAAATAAAAAAGAATTCCTCCCCAGTTAAAACCAACATCCTGAAACTCTGATTTAAAATATTTCCTAGTATATCCTTCATAACCTTTACGCTCTAAAACCTTTCATGCACATATTAGTTGATGTGTGTTTTGCCTCTCTACTCTCATTGAGAACATATTGGAGATTATCTTGTTTCTGTTTTCTATTATTTCCCTAGAGGACTGCCTAGAACATAAAGAAATGATCAAATTTTTCGTAAAAGAATTACTTCATATCTTTTATGTATAAAATATAGTCTCCCAAAGGATATTAAATGTGGAACTGAATTATTGCATAATTTTTAAAAAATGCTTTTAACTATTTGTTTTGCTTACTCATTATATGAAATATTATTTTGCTTTTGGTTTGGTTTGTTGTGGTGGTGGTTGTTGTTGTTGTTGTTATTGTTTTCCCAGATTTAATCCCTTTGAAAATTATAGTATTAAATTTGTACTGAGATTTTATAAGAACTCCTTGGATGTTTGGGCCAAACAGCCTTCGTGAAAGCAATATGAATATGGTCCCTTGAGTCAGATGGAGACTGGATGTGGAAGATCTCCCATAGAGGAATCTTCCTGACTATTGAAACTTTATGAGAGATTAAGCTAAAGGTAATGGCTAACATCCCAGTCCTCACTGTTGTCAAAGTAAAAGGGAGACTTTAAAGTGCGATTGTAAGGAAGATGATAAGAAAGACCAAACAGCGTTCCAGCTGTACTTAAGCACATGGGTGTAGCTGTAGTCTCTGACCTGAGCTTCAACTCATGCTTGAAAATCTCTCAAGAACTTCTCATGCAACATGACATACAGTCACTTAGTCCTTGATACGTGTGCAGTCAGATTTATTGTTCCTTTGCGAATTTACTCCCTTGCAGAGCAGGAAATGTGAAATGTTCTCTCCTGTTTCCTCTCACTGTGACACATGTCGTCATGCACAAATCCCACTCAGCAGCCTCCTCACAATACCTTTGTCTGTAGGCTTTATCTGATTATGGATTCTCAGAACCCTCACCAATCTTTCTTCCATGTTGCCTCTCATCAAGGCTATGCACCCATCCCTTTTGAGATGGGTTGATCTCCCTCTAAACCCTCATCAGGGTTCAGAATAAGTTCTTGCCTATACAACTCTCTCATCATTTTTATCTTCACAAGTATTTATCTATAGAAATGGCCTAAGTTTTCAATAGGAAAGGACAAAGTGACCAGTGTTTTGTTGATACATATGTTTAATATTTTAAATAACATTGGGGGAACTCCCTTTTATCTAAATCAAATTGAATGGCGAAAGGCTCATAGACATCATCAGCAGATGTAGATTCAAAGTTCTGTCAGGAAACATCTTCCTGATACTTGGAACCCAGTTGGTGCTAATTTTATGTGTGATTTACATGATCTTTTTCCTCTGTAGAGTGACTAGTGATATGTTCATAGTGTGTAGACCTATAGATCACGAGATGAAGTTAAGAAGCATGTCTTCAAGTCCAGCGTGGTGGCACAATTCTTTAA
This sequence comes from Rattus rattus, assembly GCF_011064425.1. NCBI lineage: Eukaryota > Metazoa > Chordata > Mammalia > Rodentia > Muridae > Rattus > Rattus rattus. The sequence continues at coordinate 73,372,865 of NC_046161.1, read as the reverse complement.
TCCCAGCACTTGGGTGGCAGAGGCAGGTGGATCTCTGTGAATTCTAGGCTAGCCTGGCCTACAAAGAGAGTTCAAGAACAGCCAGAACAGCTAGGACTGTTACACAGAGAAACCCTGTCTTGAAAAACCAAAAGAAGAAGGATGAGGAGGAGTAGGAAGAAGGAGGTGAAGGAAGAGGAAGAGAAGTAGGGGGAAGTCTTCTAGTTTTAGATGCCTAACTTCTTCATATCATACATTGGCAGAGCCAAGTGCAAATATTAGACTTGGTGACATCTATCTAAATTGTTTCCAAAATAAAATTAAAATAAGTTACCATCCTAGAGTGACTAAATTTTAATTTGTAAAGTAGTTGCTTCTGACTAAATAATACTGTCCAATAATTTTTTAAAGTACATTTCACAATAGGTAGAAAGCTATTTATGAACTTGCTCAGAATAGATAGTTTGATTGTTGAGAAGCCTTAGTAAATTAAGGGGAAAATTAAAAATTAAACTCAAATATATTGTGCATTCCTCAGCAACAGAAACATAGACTTTGCAAGAAAGTCTAACCATCTATGAATAAATAAGCCATTCTCAGCAGTAGTCACTGAAGTTTACTAGCTCAGATGGCCAGACAGGAACTCACTAGGCTGGCATTCAAGTTCAATGTCTGTGAGATAGTTAGCTCTAGTCAGTTTCTGGGCCACAAATTATATACAGAACTCTTGTCTACCAATTAAAGTGTATGACTTTGGTTGTAAGGATGGCCAAAAAAAAGAATGTGGCTGTCTCTGGTAATGTCACCACTGGGTAAAACCACCTTAAGAGCTAGGCCTTGTTGGTGGTAAAGCAGTGTGTCATTAACACATAAAATAAGGCAGCACTTTAATGTACCAAATGAATCTACTGTCTGTTTTTGAAAGCCTGTGAACACCTACAAGCAAATGTTCTTCACTTTGACCCTTTCCTTGTGGGTCTCATTCTCCACTTCCAGTAACACTTATCCTGTTGTAGACTGACTTCTGTGACATGGACCAAACAAAGCATCAGGACAGTTTATGCATTTTCATGATGTTACGTCTTGACAGTAATTCTTCAATCCTATGTTATAGGAATATCCAGCATCAGCAAAGCAGAATGTTCTGTACTCAAAGATTTCATGTTATAGCACTCAGAGCCCACAGAAAACTCAAAATGCCCCAAGATAGGCTTTCCAGCTTTGTAACTAGATAATGCCTTCCATTGGCTTATTCTCAGCTGGTAGAGTAAAAGAACAAGAGAAGACTGCACATCTGCATGCTGAGAAAGTAACTAGATCCATACCTCTCACCATCCACAAAAATCAACACAAAATAGACCAAAGGACTAAATGTTTGACTTAAACACATGAAACCGCTTCAAGATATCAATGGGAAATGGTTTGTCTTAGCAGGATATCCCCAAAACAGGAAGCAAATCCAAATATAAACAAATGGAACTCTATCAAATTAAAAGCTTCTGCACAGCAATCAGCACTTAAGAAATAGATCATTGAAAAGTAGGAATTATTTATTAACCCTATGTCCAGCAATGAATCAATATCCAAAATATTAAAAAAAATCAAAAACTCTCAAAAAAACAGCCCATAAATAATATAATTACAATAGATTAAACATTGGAATAGATATTTCTCAAAGGGAAAAATATAAATGGCCAATAAGTAAGTTTAAAAAGGATGTCATTAATCACCACCTAAACTGATCAGAGTCGGAATCATAGGGAGATGTTATCTTCGTTCACTAAGAATGGCTATAATCAACAAGACTGAAGTGTTGAGTGAAATGAGGCATGCCCAGACAGACGAAGACCACATGTCTTCACTCACTAATGAAAAGTACAGTCTCAAGGAAGAGCAGAACGGAATATTAGTCAGTAGAGCCTAAGACAGGCACAGAACGAAGGGGTAGAAAAATACAGTTAGGCAGGAGAAATTAGGCCTGGTTTTCTCTTCCATGCTCAGGGAACAATTTTCTTTAACAAGCTAAGATATACTTGAAGATAACTGAAAAGGTACAAAAGATCTCAACATATAAAAATGATTAATATTATGTAGAATTTAGAACTGTTCTTCCTCCCAGCCCCAAGCTCCCAGAAATAAGACTTAGTCTGAAAATATATTTACAAATATTTAGCCATATAGCTAGGCTTTTCTCTTATTAGATCAGAAATTCTCCAATTTATTTTAACCTACATTCTGCCATGTGGCTAATTAACTGCTCTCAGGTACCTAGGATGCTCCCCCCACATATTCCTAGTTAATCTGAATCTGCCTCTCTCCCTTTCTCCTCCCTCTGGAAGCAGATATCCTGCACTAGTTTCTATTCTGCACAGCCATTGGGTGGTCACCATTGTTCACAAGGCAGAGAACAAACGGTCAGAGTTGCTTCCAGAACCCGACACAGGAGATTCTTGGTATACAGCCATTACAATTTCCTGTCCTGATTGGATCAAGATATGCAGACAGAGAAATCAACATTGGAATAACCTGGAGGTAAACTTTACGCACAATGTACATTATGTGTACATTATGTAAACATTATGCCTACATGTTAGATGATATGGAAAAGCTAATTACCACAGTATAATCACTACAGATTATATATGGGTGTATTTGTATGAATATATATGTATATGTGTGAATTATTACCACCTAGTACTTCATGCTGCATGCACGTACAAAACATCTCATAACAGTGAGAAAGAAGTATAAAACAAGCAGTAGCATTTGAGTTGGTGGCCCTTAATGCATTTTCCCTTATTATAATCATCTAAAGTTCCCTTTGCGAATCCTTGTTCAATTGTCCCTCATTTGCCTGGTATTCAGAGCTTATGTTTCAAAACTGGGGAGATCTTGGTCAAGCCCATTTGGTCACGTGCTTTCTGTGCAAGCATGAGACTTGACTTAAATACTCATATTCCTGTAACTTAAAGACAAATAAAGAAAAATCTGGATATTGTGATAGGCGCTTATAATCTCGGCACTGGGGAAGTGGAGACAGTCAAATCCCTGGAGCTATCTGACCAGACACCTCAGTCTAATGTGTGAACCCTAAATCCCAATAAAATCTTGCCTCAAAAAAGAAGATGAATAGCTCCCAAAGAACAACACTGGATATTGACCTCTGGCCTTCCTTTGAAAATGCATATACATGCCTATACACATATAAACACAGATGTGCATGTACACACACACACACACACACACACACACATACACGCACGCACGCATGCACGCATGCACACACACACACACACACACACACACACACACACACACACACACACCATTATGTTTTCATGAAGATGTTATCCATTACCCATTGGCTATTTGTCTCTCGGATGTTTTCCTGCATGCTGACACTTATTCTTTCGTGGAGTTTTAAGCTTTCCCTCTCTTCATGCTTAACATTTGTGTCTGTATCTATTTCTCCTTACTACATAGTGTGTGTGGTACAGATTTTTTAAAGTACCTATTTTGAAATGAGCACAAGCCAGTCACAAGTCTTGGTATACACATCGGAATCCATATAACTTGGCACATAACACTATAACATAAAGGACGGGTAAGAGAAGGAATTCTGAACACAAGGGAGAACACTTAGCCTGTATTCTAGAAAATCCAAACTCAACAAGAAGCTGATACAAAGGTTCAGAACTCAGTTATGTGCCCTAAATTCTGATCTCTTCATGGACTGTGACTGCTCTCTACTGGACAGAAGACATATCAGCTAGTCATCGTTGTGTTAGTGCCTCAGAACAGAGGAGATACGTTATTTTTTATGATACAAGAGAACTAAAGAATCCACTTTTGAATCTACTTTTTATAAGGAAGATGGCTCTATGTTATAATCATTATTTCAAAGTTTTAAATATACCAAAAAGAAAAAGATATATGTATTAGCTTTATTTTAAAATGTGCTTTTAAATTTATTGCCGAGTCCTTTCTAGCCAACTGAACTTATATCATTTCCTTAGACTCTTTACTCTTCAAACAACATTGACTTCATATGTTTGTTTTTTAAAGAAAAATACACTATTTCTTGTATTAAACATCATACACACATTCACACATACACACACATTTACACATACACACACATTTACACATGGTAGTAGTATTTCTCTGTTGATCTTTATTATTTTAAAACTAACAAAACAGACATCAATTTTGAAGCTAGGAATCTAGGATTTCCAGTTTTGAAAATGTAGCAGCGCATCTGTGGATACTGCCTCCCTGATCCTGACACCATTCATTTCGAGGACTGTCACCGCTGCACTCCTGCTGCATTGCCTTAGGAAAAGGTATTGTTTGCTCACCAGCCTTTTATACACCTCTGTATGAGTAAACAGTAAAAGGAATTGTGACAAAAAGAAATATGAAGACATTGCAACCTGTCCAAAACAAAACATCACAAAACAAAACATCACAAAATGAAAATTAAATTTATAAATTTGCAAAGTATAACACAAATATTTCTAACATTTTCTGATTTCAGTTCAAGTATATGTATGTACATTATCCACAATATATTGCATAATACATTATATATACATGTATATATAATATATGTAAAACATTTTATTAAAGGAGTTTTCAAGCTGACCACAATATATTACAGAATACATTGTGTATGTGTGTGTGTGTGTGTGTGTGTGTGTGTGTGTAAAATATTTTCATTAAAGGAGTCTTCAAGCTGATCCATGTAGTTATACAATGCCTAAAGAAATGCCCTATGAAATAACCAGATAAGGTTGGCTTTTAGGGAGACAATTTCTGGCATCCCAGTTTTTAATCACCTTCTTTACTACTTCCTTTTATTTCTGGAAGTCTCCTTTCCAGATGGGCATTTCCCTTCTATTTTCAACAACCAAACTAGACTTCTGTCTTGCCCTAAAAACACTCCAGAAGAAATTCAACAGCTTTTTCCTCTCCTGGAAACTCCTCCCAACCCTTCAGAGTTTTTCTTACTTTCCCTCAGTTTCTCACTTTTCTGTAATCATTCTTAATGAGGTTTGATTCGCCCACTCCCTCAAGAGTCCATATCTTTAATCTTCACAGTGGTGAGACAGTGAACTCAGAGTAGCTGTCCTGGATCTATCATTGATAACAGTGAGTGTCCACTACCTTAGAAGTCATATACAACTGGACCATGATAGGTCCCAGACTTCTCTGCTTCACATCTGCCCTACACTGTACTCTGTCTCAGATGCATAGAATTCCTCTTAACTTTCTAGACACATATTTGTCCCATGCTTCCTATGGTCCTGTCTGCCCCCCCTGCTCCCCTTCACCATGTCCTTTTCTACTCTATTCTTTGCTCTCAGTATTTCAAGCTCCAGTTCAGTTTCTAGCTCCCCAAAACGTTCTTTCTTGAGTACCAACTTCCATTCTCCCAAAGCATTCCTCAGTTCTGCTCTCTCATAACAGGGCTTCCATGCTTTCAAAATAACTGTTTACTTTAAACTTAACTGTTCGTGCACCTTCCTTACATCACAGATAAAGATTGGAACTCTTTAATATTATTTAATCATTGTTGAGGGGGATCTTTTTCAAACAGGAGCTCATTGAGTCTGGGATAGGTTTAAACTTGCTATGTAGACTTGGATGACTTTGAACTCAGGATTCTCCTGCCTCTGTGTCTTGAGTGTTGAAATTACTGCTGTGTCCCTGCAATGCCCAGTTTATAGAAATCATTCTCATTTTAATGTGCTCAATTCTAGAAGTTCATTTCAGACACCTAACTACACTGACCTGGACTATACTACTACTACACACACACACACACACACACACACACACACACACACACACACACACAAACACACACACACTGGTTTCCTCAATAAGTCATAATTTTTGCTTGAGGTCCTGGAAGATAAGTAGCATTTTTAGAGCACAGACATTTTCTATGATCAGTTTATTATTCCTAAACACTCAGCCATCATGAATGTAAATAGATACTGAGTGACTTCGATGAGCACTCAGGGTCCACACAGTATTGCCACTGAGATAATGAAGTCACATTGCTTTGTAAGGCCAGAAGAGGAACTAAATTAAGTGATCCTTAGTGCTATTTGGATTACTCTGCAATATGTCCTACTCATACTGACCTCAGGAATCAAGGCTATTATTTCTATACATGTACCCTAAACATTTGAAATATGTTTGTAGAATTGTATTCCTCTGTAGAAATAAGTGCTCATGTAACTTAGAAATTAAAACTCTTTCAGAGAATAAATCAATAAAATGTGTTTATATATAGTTATATATATTTATATACAGTTATATAGTTATAAATATAGTTATATAGTTATCATTTCTACACTGTAACATTCTTGACCCACATTAACTAGATTTAGTCTTTGAACCTTGGACATGAACTCATCAGTGGATTTTGGCACACCTGCAAGGCAACATTCTTTGGGAGGCATTTTCAAGGAAAAAGAACAGACAGTTTCCCTGCGGAATGTCTCCTACTAGAGAGTTTGCCATGGTTTTATAGATCATTTTCAGAAGACACTCTTCCTCACGGGGTAAGGTAACGTTCTATGTGCTGATCATTTGAACTAGCTTGAAGAATGTCAAAATAACCTGTGACCATGTAGTTGCCATTTTTTTTTTAAATGTGAAAAGAAAGTGGAATGAAAAAAAGGAAAAAAGAGGGATGAAGCGATGGATATGCCTGTGGGTGGATTATTGTGTTTCTTACTGTTGGCAGTTATTAATTGCATGTGAGCATTGCAGGATGCTGTTTGTATGGTCTCACACTGGCCCTTGCTGTTGTGCTACCTTTAATTGTATTCAAGTCTGTGTCATTATCTAGTTTTTCCCTCACTTGAAAAGAAGATCAAAGCATTAGGTAACCAATGGATTAGTCTCCTTGTTGGAATGGGTTATAGTCAATGCTATGTTGGAACTATTGTTAATATGCAATGCCTTTCTTTCCCCCCCCCCGTAGGGAATTTTATTTTATTTTATTGTTTATTGGATAGTTTCTGTATTTACATTTTAAATGTTATCCTCTTTCCAGGTTCGCCCCCTCTCCCATACCCCTTCTCCTCCTTCTATGAGGATGCTCCCACTCCCACCCATCCACTCCCACCTCAACACCCTGGCATTTCCTTACACTGGGGAAAAGAGCCTGCACAGGACCAAGGGCTTTTCCTCCTATTGATGGCAGACAATGCCATCCTCTGCTACATATGCAGCTGGAGACATGGGTCCCCCCATGTGTACTCTTTGGTTGGTGGTTTAGCCCCTGGGAGCTCTGGGGTGTCTGGCTAGTTGCTATTGTTCTTCCAATGGGCTTGCAAACTGCTTCTTCAACTCCTTCAGTCCTTTCTCTAATTCCTCCATTGGGGTCCCTGTGCTCAGTCTGATGGTTAGCTGCAAGCGTCCTAATCCGAATCAGTAAGTCTCTGGTTTCTGATGTGCTAGGTTATATCGTTTTATTTTTTTAGGTTATACAACTACTCATTTTGCCTACCAAAATGATGTCTCTATAGAATGCAAAGAGCAGAAAGCCTAAGGAGTGAGTTAAGTGATAGTGTGTGGCATTCATTCTACAGATATTTATATGTAAAAAGAATGAAAAGATTACTGAACATAGAAACTCAAGATGTGATACAAAACTTGCGGAAAGAACTTTCAGGCCATTGAAAACCCTACAAAAAAGAAGGAAGCAGAATAGATAGGCAACAGACAATGTGGTAGGAATGTGCATGCAACGGCTAAACAGTGCAGACTTTTATTTGCAAACTGACAAGAAATCTTTGATAGGGATGAAGCGAAATATCAAGTGACTAGAATTTGGTCCTGGCCTTGCCTCTTTGAGTGGAAATTACATCAGATTATCTGTAGCAATCTATATCTAACTGCATTTTGCAGGAAGGGGAGGGGGAGGAACTGTTCAAACTACCCTTGAACTAGCACAAAATTCAGCCCAACAGCACTCTGGAGGAACATTTGGCCTGTTCCTTCTATAGCAGTCTGTAAAGGGCAGCTTTGAACTCTGAAAGTTCCATGAATTACAGAATAAAAGAGCCATGAAATTTTATCTGTTTCATGATCGTTATCAAATCCTATAAGCTCTAGATTGCTTGGAATGATTTTCAGTTTTTAGATGCGCACCTTTACCTATTTGACTTTTCCCAAAGGCATTCTAAGACAAACATGTTTAGATCATTTAAATAAGAGAGGGAAATGTAAAATTTAATTTTCATTTGGTGCAAAGAAGTTGTTTTCAATTGAGTATATTTCTTACAGAGACTAGCTTTTCAAAAATCTAAATGCAATTATTAGATTAGAAAATAAAACCTCAGGGTGGAGAGATGGCTTAGCTGTTAAAGACCAGGCTCACAAACAAAAAAAAAAAATATAAGAAATACAACCTCACTGCATCTTAGTCAGTTTTTCAAGCTAAAGTCCGATCAAAAGCTTGGATTGTTAACCAGTAGTTCTGTAAGTTAGTGGAGACATCAGCTCCTTAAGTTATGCTTCAGGGCAGACTACACAGAGGTTCACTTGCACCGAACAGGTATTTTTCTCAGGCTCTAGTGCCAGCCCTAAATGCCACTGTTTATTCTCTTCATTCTATTCAACACCGAAGCAGAAAGGATCTACTGAGACATTGCTTAACTAACAATGTTCTAAAGTCTTTCATCTTATTAGGCATGAAAAAAATGAATAGGTATTTTGGAAAGAATGGCACATTGAAAATGCAAAGCTAATGAGATGTGCCTAAAAAAATCAAAAGAAATATCTGATCCTCGTGTCCATTATATTTCATGGCCCCTCCAACACCTGGGGCACCTTACTTTTTCTGCATAAAGCGAGGGGAAGGTTACAAGAAAAACACTAAGGGAAATTGCCAATCATTGACTTAGTGTTGCAGACCGTAAATAAGATGTAAATGAGAAAAGAAATTAACTTAAAAGTTCATAATCCTACCAAGCTAATGATTTGAAGTCTATGGCTGAAAAGCATAGAAGAGAGGCCATCTAAAGATGTGTCTATGATCCCCAGGATCTGAAACTGTATTACCTATTATGGCAAAGACTGATTTTGAGATGGGAAGATTCTCCTGATGGTCACACTGCAATAACAAAGCCTTTGTGAAAAGGGGGAGACAGGAGGATCAGGGCCAGCAGAGATCTTAAGACTCAAAGAGAGGGTTAGAACCAGAGATTGGAAGATGCTATGATATTGGCTTGGAACTTGGAAGATGATTTTAAGAGGCTGGAAATTTATGTGTCCTCTGAAAGGTGGAAAGGACAAAGAAACACATCATCCCCTAAAATTTTCGGGAGGAATGAAACTTTACTCACCCATTTTGGACTCCTGACCCCAGAAAATAAACCTAGATTATTTTAATTCACTAAATTTATTGTAAGTGCAATGGAGAACTAACACAGATGTTGGCACTGAACGCAGAGGTGCTGCTGTAACACATACTTAAACACGCTAAGGAGCTATGACGTTGGAGAATAGGTACAGACCGGGAGAATGCTGGGAATATAAGAAACCCAGTTAGTTCTCTGAGAATAAATAGTGACTTGGTTAACTGCCTGACTGGGAAGTAGAAGGAAAGTGAATGGTGTGGCAGGTAAACCCTGCCCCATCCCACACACCTTAGTATTCCATCTGTAGGTAGAAATATGAACAAAGAACACTATCCCAGAGCTGGAGGAAGGGACCTTTTTTGTACTGGGCAGGAAATGTCACATGAATTATCTTTTACAGTTATGGGAAAGGTAAATGTTTAATGGATGAGTCCAGGCTCTTCTTTCTAGGAACAATAAAGCATAAGAAACAGGTAAACTGAGGGAAGAACCCCTTGCGAAAAGGGAAACTGAAGATGACAATACAGAAACTCCTTGGCCTATTCAGATGGCGAAGGATGCAAAGAACAAGTTGTTAAGAATATGTCTCCTAAAGAGAAATCCAAGGGTGTGAAACGTTTTTTGCAATTGCCTAAAACAGATCAGCAGATCAAAACATTCGTTTCTTCAGAATGATAAGTGGAAAGATTAGGATTGCCACTAATGAATGGCTCCTGCCATCTCCCTAGTTTCTTCCTTGATCTTTGTTGTTGTTGCTGTTGTGTTGTTGTTGTTGTTGTTGTTGTCATTGTTGTTGTTGTTGATGTTGTTGTTGTTGTTGTTGAAAAGTAAAATGTTTTCAGGGTCTCCTGGCACAAGCCTGCAATCCCAAGTATTTCAATGACTGATGTGGAAGAACAGAAATTCGATAAACACCTGGGCTACCTACCAAGTTCAAATTGCTGGCCTGGGTCTCAAAATAAAAAGAGATCTGAGGATATAGCTCAGTTATTTAATACTTTGATTCAATCATGAAGAGTAGGAAAGTAACTTGTTTCTTTTACTGTGGTTCTATGGTTCTAAACTTTTCCTTTTGATTTCTAGCTTTGCTACATTATGGGAAAAGATAATATAAATTTGGTAATATTTACGTTTTTCTATGTTTTAAATAGGAATAGCTGCAACTACTATCCAATGTGGATTTCTTTTCTCAGTATGGTCCCTCTGAGGCAAATAACTTGTTTTCTTGTTTTAGAAATGGAGACAAAAATTCCCTTTGTGTTGCATGGAAACTGGAGTCCCATCCGCATCAGATTTACATAGTGTAGATGACAAGATTTGATTCTTTGAAATAATGAAGTACAGAGAAGATTTTTGAACTTAGTATTGGAAATTTATATTTAAACTGTAGTAGGCTGAAATTTTTGGAGGCCTTAGAATGAATAAATATATTTTCCTGAAGGCCAGGGAGCTGACAGTACTACATGGAGCAGGAATCTCACTGAGATGCTCATATTCATCAAGAGAAAAACCTTTATTTGGAAAAAAAATCCTTGAAAACTGCTGCTGAGTTTACCAGCTATGGGAGAATAGAAATTCAATGAAGGAAATTTCTAATACTAAGCTCAGAACAGCTTGTTGAAGATTCACATTGTCAACAGAATGAATGAAAGCTGGATAGAGTGCACAATTCAGGCTCAGAAAGGATCTGAGAGGGGGGGTACTAAATACAGCATAGCTCATGTCTGAACAGTTCAACTGAGTTCTCAAGGAGAAATGTAGTGCAGAGTTAAAAGCTACAGGAAACTCTTGGTGTGCTTATGATATAAACAAAATGAGGGAGCTCAGGGGCCTCCACTCAGAGAGTTTTCCCCTCGAAAATACTTTCCAGAGTGGAGGCACACAGGATGGAAAGATAAAAGACTAACACAAAACATCTGATAGAGCAGAAATTTCAATGTTTTTCTTTCTTTATTTTCCCCTCATTCTAAGTAGACAAGCATTCTGGAGGGAGGGGCCCCTGTGAACAGAGCAAAGTAAACCAGAAAGTTCTGGGGAAAACAGGAGAGCTGACAGCTATCTCCCTTGGTGCTGTGGTTACTTGCAGATTCAGAATGCAGCCAGGGTCTGTGAATCTGGAGTTTTCCTCTGAGGCCTAAAGAAACCAACAGATGTTTATGAATCATTAGGAATGAGAATTTTTAAAAGGGGAACAATTCTAGTGTCTCAAAACATGATCTGTATTCCCTACAACAGAGTGAATTTTGAATCCAGATAAATTAAAAGGTCACACTATGAAGCTAAACCCTGTACTGCAGTGTTTTCCTGAGAAAGAAAATCAATGTGATCCATGTTCCAAGAAAACGATTCCCTAAGGATGGTCACAGCACCCCACCCAACCTGCCCAGTGGAGGAGGTGCACGCCCCCCTCACATTAGCTGCAGTTACCTCATATGCAATATACTCAATCAAAAATCATATTTATACCCAAAATTCCCCAAGAAAAAATATCAAATGATATGAACAAAAGAAAGCTATTAAATCACTATTAAGTGATTTCCAAATAAATTTAGAGAAGGAAAGAAACAAAAGCAAGGACTTAGAAATAGATACAAAATAACTGACATATTGATTCTATTTTTCACCTATAGAAAATTCTCAAAAAAATGAAAACTGTTTTCCATTGAACAAAAACTAATAAAATTTATCTCCATGTGGTATACATTAAAGGGTATATTAAAAGAAGTTCTTTGGTGGTGAGTCTGGATAGATACCATTTCCAAAGTTAAATCAAGATCAGATAAACTGCATAAATAATCCTATAACTCCTGGGGAAATAGAAGCAATAATTAAAAGTCTCTAACCAGAGAGACAGAGAGAGAAGGAAGAGGAGGACGTGGAGGGGGGGGAAGGGGGAGGGAAGAGGGAGGGGGGGAAGGGAGGAGGGGGAGGAGGAGGAGGAGGAGGGAGGAGGAGGAGGAGGAGAGAAGAAGAAGAAGAAGAAGAAGAAGAAGAAGAAGAAGAAGAAGAAGAAGAAGAAGAAGAAGAAGAAGAAGAAGAAGAAGAAGAAAGCCCAGAGCTAGGTGATTTTAGCTCAGAATTCTACTAGATTTTCAAAGAAGAGCCGATACCAATACTCCTCAAACTATTCCACAAAAGAGAAACAGAAGGAACATAGTCAAACTCATTCTATAAGGCCAAAGTCACTCAGATACCTAAACCACACGAAGACCCAACAAAGAAAGAATTTCACATGAGTTTCTATTATGGACATTGAAGCAAAATACTCAATAAAATACTCATAAACTTAATCCAAGACATATCAAAAATGTCATCTACCATGATAAAGTAGGCTTCATTCCAGGGATACAGAGATGGTTCAATATATATGATAATCCATCAATGTAATACACCATATAAACAAACTGAAATTTAAAAAATCACATGGTAATCTCACTACATACTGAAATATCCATTGACAAAACCCAAAACCCTTCACATTAAAAGTCTTGGAGAAATCAGGGATAGAAGGTACATACCTAACCATAATAAAAGCAAAATACAGTAATCCAATACCCAATATTAAACTTAATGAAGAGAAACTTAAAACATTCCCACTAAAATAAAGGAGAAGACAAGGGAGGAGGAGACAAGACTGCCCACTTTCTTCCTATCTATTCAACATAGCATTTGAAGTTCTAGTTAGAGCAATAAGACAAACTAAAGGAGATCAAGGTGATTAAAATTGAAAAAGAGGAAGTCATACCATTATAGTATTACTATTCCAGGATTATATGATAATAAGTGACAGCAGAAACTCTACCATAGAACTTCTACAGCTGATAAACATCTTCAACAAAGCGACAGGTAACGAAACCAACTTAAAAAAATCAGTAGCCCTTCTTTATACAGGCCAAAAAAGAAATTAAGAAACAATAGCCTTTAAAATAGCCATGAATAATACAAAATATCTTGGTGTAACTCTAACCAAGCAAATGAAAGACCTATATGAGAAGAACTTCAAGTTTCTGAAAAAGGAACTTGAGGAAGATGTCAGATAATGGCAAGATCACACATACTCATGGCTCAGCAGGATTAACATAGTAAAAATGGCCATTTACCAAGAGCAATCTACAGATTCAATATAATTCCCATCAAAATCCCAACACAATTCTTTAAAGACCTTGAAAGAGCAAATCCCTGCTTCATATGAAAAAACAGAAATCCCTGGATAGCTAAAATAATCCTGTACAATAAAAGAACTTCTGGAGGTGTCACCATCCCTGATTTGAAGCTATATTCCAGAGCAATAGTATTTTAAAACTGTGTGGTGTTGGCATAAAAACAGAAAAGTTTATCAATGGAATAGAATCAAAAACACAGAAATAAAGTCATACACCTATAAATGCTTGATTTTTTGACAAAGAATCCAGAACCATACAATGGAAAAATGAAAGCATCTTCAACAAATGGTGCTGGTCTAACTAGATGTCTGCATGTAGAAGAATGCAAATAGACCCATATTTATTGCCCAGCATAAAACTCAAGAACAAGTGGACCAAGGACCTCAATGTTAAACTGGATACTTTAATCGAAGAGAAAGTGGGAAAATACCTTCAACTCATTAGGAAAGGAGACAAAATCCTGAACAGAACACTAATAGTCCAGGCACTAAGGTTAATAATTAATAAGTGGGACCTATGAAACTAAAAGTCTTTTTCAAAGCTAAAGATACCATCAACAGGACGAATGGAAGCATACGGAATGGGAAAAGATCTTCTCCAACCCTACATCTGACAGAGGACTAGTATCCAAAATATATAAAGAACTCAAGAAATTAAACATCAACAAACCAAATAACCTAATTTAAAAATGGAGTACAGACCTAAACAGAATTGTTGACAGAGGAAACTCTTAGAGCTGAGAAGCACATTTAAAAAATATGTTCCATGTCCTTAGTCATCAGGGTAATATAAATCAAAATGACCTTGAGAGTCCATCTTAGACCCAAAATGGCTAACATCAAAAACTCAAGTGACAGCACAAGCTTGTGAGGATGTGGAGCAAGGAGAACACCCCTATATTGCTGGGGAGAGGGAAAACTTGTACAACCACCTTGAAAATTTGGTGGTTTCTCAGAAAATTGGGAATAATTCTACCCAAGACCTAGCTATACTACTCCTGAGCATAAAAGATGCCTCACTTTACCACAAGGGTATTTGGTCAACTATGTTCATAGAACCTTTATTCATAATAACCAGAAACTGGAAAAATCTAAATGTCCCTTAACTGAAGAATGGATAAAGACCCTGCACAATGGAATACTGTTCAGCTATTAAAAACAAAAATATCATGAAAATTACAGGCAAATTGATGGAACTTGAGACTATTACCCTTAGAGGGGAAACTCAGACTCTGAAAGGCAGGCCTGGTATGTACTCCCTTATAAGTGGACACTAGCCATAAAGTACAAGATAATCCACAGACTCAAAGAAACTGGGTAATAAAGAGAATAGAAGGGAGGATAAGCAAATCTCACTTAGAAGGGGAAACCTAATAGTCACAGGCAGGTGAGAAGGGGTATGGGAATGAGGATCAAATATGGGGGAAGGGGAGGCAGAAGAGTGCTGGAAGTGAGACTGGAAATCAGTGAGGAGCATCTCTGGGACTACATGGAGATCTGGGATGGGATAAGCTACTGAGAGTCGATGGGGTTGACCCTAGCTTAAATTCCTACCAGTGGGGGATATAGAGACTGAGCTGGTCACTCCTTATAGCCAGGAAGGACTTCCAGTTGAATGAGAGGAACATGAACCCACCCACAAAATCTTCAACCCAAAATTTGTCTTTCCTATAAGATATGAAGGGCTAAAGAAGGAGCAGAGACTAGAGATGGAGGGAACTCCCAACCAATGACTGACCCAACTTAAAACCCATCCCATATGAGAGATCCAACCCCTGACACTATTGATGATTCTGCTATGCTTGTAGACAGGAGCCTAGCATAACTATCTCCTCAGAAGCTTCATCCAACAATGGATGGAAACAGATGCAGAGACTCATAGCAAAACATCAGGGGGAGCTCAGGGAGTCTTGTGGAAGAGTAGGAGGTAGAATTGAATAAATAAAAGATACCCTTGAATAAGAAATGAGGGTCAAGGATACCATGACAAGACCTACAGAGTCAACTAACCTGTGCCCATGTGGATTCCAGAAGCCTCTATTGAGTATCCCCACCTCTGTCATCACTATAGGTCTGTTTTATTCAACTCTGTTCTGGTCTCTGGTAATACAGGCATCAAGAAAAAAAATTGATGCATGCTTACTGTTCAAAGAACCATCAAAAGTTAATAATAATAAAAAGTTAATAATAAAAAGTTAATAATAAATTACAGATAGATAGATAGATAGATAGATAGATAGATAGATAGATAGATAGATAGATAGATAGATAGATAGACAGATATTTCCTGCTTTCCTGCTAGACATCTCCCATTGTCCCTTCCAGATCCACCCACATGGCTACTTCTCTCTGCTTCTGCCTATTGCCTTCCTGTGGGTTGAGTCAATGGAAATCACCAGGACAAATGAAGGGAAAAATGGTGTCAAAAGACATTTATCTCCCAAATTCTATCTCAAAGAGCCATCTTAGGTTGTCTGCCTTCTTTGAATGATCAAGACTCTACAGTCAGCTCTCATTTCTAACTTTTTCTTTTTGGTTCTGGCAGCCATTGCTTTCCTTCAAGATTAACATATAAAAGAAAGAAATTGGCAGAGAAAGGCTGGAAATCCTGCCTACCTGGGATACATGCAACAGGTAACACTCTTAAGAAAAGCCTGAAGCATAAAACCTTTGAAGAGAACAGTCCCATGTAAATTATAAAAGGTCATGCGTCTCTTGTAGCTCAGTCCTTGTGTTTTTCCCATTCATTAGCTCACTCATTTATCCAACAAAACTCACCAGCAAAGGCAATGCACATGGCACAACTCTCCACCTACCTAGAGCTCAGTGACACATTTGGAGGTGAAACACAGACTTGAAGCAATTATCTGTCCCTGTGAGGCACTGTTCCAGGAAATACTAATCATTAGTCTAATAAAGGGCTTAATAAGCATGCAGCCTTTGGAGATAAAGAGCAAATCAGGAGCTTTTAGTCAAGTTCCAAAAATAAAAATAGAAATTTAAATGGATTAAATACATTTTGTTTTTATAGCCATATTGCTTTCATTCAATCATTTTGTTGAGAAAAAAGTGTTTGCCGTTGAACATAAAGTTAGTTCACTTATCTGTAAATTTTACATTTAAATTTAAAACCCGATAAAGCCTAAATTAAATAAAAACTATATATTAGTGATATATATATATCACTGATATATTTACTTTACTATATCAGTTTCATTCTAGGATTTTCTAGTCCTACATTCAAATATTTTTCAATAAATGACTGGCTCTATATTTTATAGACATTTTACATGAAGTGCACATGAGTGAATCAAGTCTATATCTCCAAACATCTTTTAAAATTGAACATTAGATCAAGAATAAGGCTGCTCTCCAGTTATTATCTAGTAGCCATCTCTACCAATTATTAAGTTATAATTCATCATATTTTGCCACATATTTTTGAGCATTTTATTAACAATTTGGCCTTCTCTGACCAAAACATGCAGAAATACATATAATTAAGGAAATATAACTTCTCTATAAGTTAACATAAGAACAATAAGACAATTTATAGAATTATGCAATAACATGAAAAATAAATTATTAAATTTAGATCTGTTGTGCCTCGTTCACTAGTTCAAAAGACCAACCAGGAGAGGATTCCAATGTAATCAATCACATTAGGGTCTCTTTATTACAAATTCAAGTTTGGGCTTACTCACCAGGGACCCACAGGACACTTGGTGAAGCAGCCCTGAAGTCCCCTCAGGACAAGGTTCTATGGGAAATGGGAGTGAGTGAGGCTATGTCCATCCTGGCAAGCATCTAAATGAATGACTATTGTAAGCAGACGGGTGGTGCTCTGAAGCAAGACCATGTACCATCACAAACTGTCGGAAAGTACATCTGACACAATCAGACTAATCTTTGATTAACTGTCCCCATCCTAATACCCGATCATGTTCCCCTATTGCCCTCCCCCTCTTTTCTCCAATCCAGGACTCTCCCTCCCTCTACCCCTCTTGATTGCTTTCTTCTCCCTTCCAGGTATAATTGAAGCACCCTTACTTTAGCCCTTTGGCTTGCTAACCTAGTTGAGTGCTATGGATTGTATCCTATACTTTATTTTGGCTAATATCCACTTATTAGTGAGTGCATACAATGCATATCCTTAGTTACCTCACTGGGGGTGATATTTTCTAGTTCCATCCATTTGCCTGAAAAAATTCATGATGTCCTCA
This sequence comes from Rattus rattus, assembly GCF_011064425.1. Taxonomy (NCBI): domain Eukaryota; kingdom Metazoa; phylum Chordata; class Mammalia; order Rodentia; family Muridae; genus Rattus; species Rattus rattus. The sequence goes on along the minus strand of NC_046161.1, from coordinate 73,355,118 downwards.
TTTTTGAGACTTTTTTTTCCCGGAGCTGGGGATTGAACCCAGGGCCTTGCACTTGCTAGGCAAGTGCTCTACCACTGAGCTAAATCCCCAACCGATGTCCTCATTTTAAATAGCTGAACAGTACTACATTGTTTAAATGAACCACATTTTCTATACCCGTTCTTTGGTTGATGAACATCTGGGTTGTTTCTAGCTTCTGGCTATGATAAATAAGGCTGCTATGAACATATGAGCATGTTCCTGAGGAACTGCCAGATTGATTTCCAGAGTGGTTAAACCAGCTTGCAATTCCACCAGCAATGGAGGAGTGTTCCTCTTTATCCACATCTTCACCAGTATGTGCTGTCATCTGAAATTTTTATCTTCGTCATTCTGATTCATGTAAGGTGGAATCTCAGGATCGTTTTGATTTGCATTTCTCTGATCACTAAGGACTTTGAACATTTCTTTTGCCATTAAAGATTCCTCTGTTGTGAATTCTCTGTTTAGCTCAATACCCCATTTTATGATTATGTTGTTTGGGTTTTTGGAGGTTAGCTTTTTGAGTTCTTTATATATTTTGGGTATTAGCCCTCTATCAGATGTGAGGTTAGTGAAGATTTTTTTCCCAATCTATAGGTTGCCAATTTGTCCTATTGACTATGTCCTTTATCTTACAGCTTTTCAGTTTCATGAGGTCCCATTTAACAATTCTTGATCTTAGAGCCTGAGCCATTGGAGTTCTGTTTAGGATATTTTCCTGTACCAATGAGTTCAAGGCTCTTTCCCACTTTCTCTTCTATTAGATTCAGTGTATCTGGTTTTATGTGGAGATTCTTGAGCCACTTGGACTTGAGCTTTGTGCAAGGTGAAAAATATGGGTTTATTTTCATTTTCTACATACTGAGTGCCAGTTAGAACAGCACCATTTATTACAGATGTTTTTATTTTGGTTGCTTTGTCAAACATCAAGTGTCCACAAGTGTGTGGTTTTGTTTCTGGATCTTTAATTCTATTCCACTGATCAAAATGTTTGTCTCTGTGCTAATACCATGTAGTTTTGAATCACTATTGCTCTGTAGTACAGTTTGAGGTCAGGGATGGTGATTCCCCCAGAAGTTCTTTTATTGCTAAGAATCATTTTTGTTATCCTGGATTTTTTATTTTTCCATATGAAATTGAGAATTGCTCTTTCCATGCCTTTGAAGAATTGTGTTGGAATTTTAATAGGAATTGCATTGAATCTGTAGATTGCTTTTGGTAGAATGACCATTTTTACTACATTAATCCTACCAATCCATGACCATGGACAATCACTCCATTTTCTGAGGTCTTCTTAGATTTCTTTCTTGTGAGATTTGAAGTATTTGTCATACAGGTCTTTCACTTGTTTGTTTAGAGTTACACCAAGATATATTATTTGTGACTATTGTGAAGGATGTTGCTTCCCTATTTTCTTTCTCAGCCCATTTATTATGTGTATAAAGGAGGGCTACTAATTTGTTTGAGTAAATTTTATATCTGGACACTTTGCTGAAGTTGTTTATCAGCTGTAGGAATTCTCTGGTATAATTTGGGGAGTCACTTATATATACTATATGGAGGCCAGTCCCAAGATGGAGTAGGTTTAGCCTCTCAGATCCAATTAATTTTGTTTTAAAAATTCAACATACTGAGTATGGCAATGTGTTCTTTTAATCCCACCACTTGGGAGAGAGAGGTCAGCCTGGTCTACATAGAGTTCAAAGTCAGCCAGGAATACATAATAAAATCTTGTCTTTAAGAAAATAATCAGTCTTAATTAATCTGAGATGAATAAAACTGGTCTTTAACTAGAATTTAATATAGAATGAATTAATGAAACCCTTAGCTTAAAGTATGAATTGTATTTTCTCAATTGATTGATATAATGTATTAAGTAAATAAAGATAAAAAGTTTTCACTTTTGTTGTAATCACCAATGACAGCCATCAAGTGATCACAGATACATGGATGATATCATATATATATATATATATATATATATATATATATATATATATATATATATGGGCTTAGCTAATATAACATTTATTCTGAAATATATTCTTTAAAGGCTTAAAGTTTTAACCAATTTGTTTCATTTGTACTGTGTTCCAAGAAATGGGTACCTTTATTTACTCTATTTTACAGGCAAGAAAAAAAAGGGCTCAAGCAAGCATCTTTTCCAAGAGAAAGTTATGGTTATAACCCATGCATTTTGGGCCCAGAATCCAAGATCATAAGAACTGCGCAAGCGTTCACTCACAGCATGCTTCACATTACAAATGGTCAGCATCATCATTACATTTATTAAGTTGGGGTTTTGGAAGGTAGCTGTTTCTCATAGTCCAGACAATATATTTCTGTTTTTCTGAAATGGTTTCCTTACTTCTTGTATTCCCTAAAGATACAGGGACTCTTCACTAACTCTATGTGGAACAGAGTTTGTTGAGATGTTTGTTGAATCAAAGAACACTTCTGTTGTTCATCTCAAATTTTTAATTCGTGTATGCTATACATGTAATTCTCAGTGCCATGAACTCACACAAAACTCCTTAGATGAGTAATGGTTTTCAATCTGCTTGAAACTATTAGTCTTATTACAACCATGGTAAAGATAAGCCTTAAACACATCATCTCCAAGTCCAAGATCACAGAAACTCCTAAATAATGATGATCCAATCACAACATACACCAAGATCTTAGGAACTCCTAGAAGATGGTGATCCAATCACAGCACACATCAGCAGAAATGTAGAGCTGCTAAGTACAGATTTCAGGACTCTACTCAAGAGTTCCTGACTCAGCAAGTCTAGTGTAATGTACAGGAACTGATACTTTTGACACTTTCACAAACAATACTAATGACAACAGTGACCTAACCATACTCTGAGGAATTCATACCAATATTTACTCAGTTCTGTAGAAACATTTCCTGGGAGAATGTGTAATTTATGAAAATAGACTTTTAATTTTAAAACAAACTCAGGAAATTATAAAAACTTAAGGAACCACAGGCCAAAACTCATTGTACTGTTATAAGAAGACTTAGAGACTAAAGAAACAGCCATTCAGAGCCTGCCCCACATGTGCCCCATATATATATACAGCTACCAAGACTAGATAAGGTTGATGAAGCTAAGAAGGGCATGCTGACAGGAACCAGATATAGATGTCTCCTGAGAGACTTAGCCAGAGCATGTCAAATATAGAGGCGAATGCTAGCAGTAAACCGCTGAACTGAGAATAGTACCCCTGTTGGAGGAATTAGAGAAAGGATTGAAAGAGCTGAATGGGCTTGCAATCCCATAAGAACAACAATGCCAACCAACCAGTGCTCCCAGGGACTAAACCACTACCAAAAGACTATACATGGACTGACCCATGGCTCCTATTGCATATGTAGCAGAGGATGGCCTTGTTGGGCACCAATGGAAAGAGAAGTCCTTGGTCCTGCCAAGGTTGAACCCCCAATGTAGTAGCATGTCAGGGGGCGGGAAAGGGGGATGGATGGGGAGGAGGACACCCTTATAGAAGAAGGGGAGGGATGGGATAGGGGGCTTATGTCTGGGAAACCAGAAAGGGAATAACATTTAAAATGTAAATTAAAAAATCCATGAAAAAAAATAAATAAAAATAAAGTTTTAAATAAGAAAAAAAAGAAGACTTAGAGACACCTCTCAACTACCTTAGTTAATTCTGTATTTCTTCAAATTTAAATGCCTACCATTTTTACCAGACTGTCTGTTAAATCAGTTTTCTAAGAGACAATTCTAGTGCTTGGCTGCTGTTCAACGTTAATTTATCTACACATAGATTAATCTTGCCAGGTGTTTTTGTTTATTCCTTTGAGTTATACAACTAGATCATGAATGGCCCAAGGGAATTTATTTATCCCTTGTTAAGATTTGTTCTTTAAAAGTGAACTATAGTAGAAATGTTGCCAATCTTAGTCTTAGGGCCCCTAAAATTATGATGTCAACTAATGCTGTATTTAAGATACGTAAAATGTAGATTAAGACCAGGTGTCTAAAAGTTGGCATTAGCTTTGGCAAAATACTGTCATGACACATCATGGTAATATTAAATTTTATTAATCAGTATCAGAAAAAAGTTTCTAATGTACTCAGCAGGTAATTAAAATTCATAATTCTAACATCATACACGATTAAATTATCTCACCTATTCTTATCAAAACCAGCATTGGTTTACGGCATGGCAAAGGAATAAAGGATTCTAAAATTTTTAATACACAGTGTTTTGTTCTCAAATATATGTCTCCTCTAGCAAATTCTAGAGATTTGCTTATGGTACAAAGAAGTTCCCTGAGCTGAAATTAACAAGGGTATATTCCACTGGAGGTTGTCACTTCTCTACTTGTGGGATATCTTACCATGCTGGTCATTGTTATTCTGAAATCATATACATACAGACAAGAAAAACAGACACAACAGGTTGCATTTAGATATTTCTGTGTGTGTGTGCGTGTATGTGTGTGTGTGTGTGTGTATCTAAGTATATATAATTACTAATATTATAATTATATTAATTATATTATATTTATTATGTTATATTATAAGAAAAAGAGGCCATCAATATGAGAGGGAGTGAATGGGAGGACATAAGGCATTGGAGAGAGGAAAGGGAAGAGGGTAGTGATATAATTGTATTTTAATTTAAAATGTTAAAAAATAAAAAGATATTCATCTATTATAATTAGTAGATCAGTATTAATGCATTATTGTAACTAAAGTCTCAAATTTTTAGAATTTGTTAATCACTACCTAATCCTCCCGTCCAAGATTCCATCTTACATTTATTCTTCATGTCTCTTGGCTGTAGAAGTTTTGCAGACTTCACTTGTGTTGGATGATCTTAACAATTCTGAAGAGTTCTGGCCTGATATACGATATCCTCCCATTGTTTTATTAGACAGAGGTTATGTTGAGTAGAAGTATCCTTCCATTCACCTTTCTCCCTCTCACTCTTTCTTTCTTTATTTCTTTTTAGTCCAGTATTACTTTCTATCAATATTATCTTGCTTCAGGATCATCTTGAATACTTTTGTCAGAATCCTAGTATCATTCACGTCTCCAAAGACCCTTGTCTTATTAAATTAAAAACTAGATTTAAGAGCTGGTGACTCTGGGATATAAGCTAAGTACTTGGGATTCCGAAACAGAAAGATTGACAAAACTTAGAGACCTCCTTGAGCTACATGGTAAGTCTGTGACTATTCTATCCTAAACAGTGAAACTGACCAAAAGATGGAGAAAAGAAAAGAAAAAAGAAAGAAAGCAAAAGAAAAAATGAAAACAACGAGTCAAAAGAAAAGAAAAGAGCTAAGCCCAAGCTGTACTTACTGATACTGGAGTGTCATTTCTTTTAGGCCTTCTCAGCTGTCTGAGCAAGAAAATGTGTGCCTGTGTGTAATAGTGATTTTTATTCACCGGATGTAATTGTTACCTCAGAGGCTTAGTGTTTAATAAGCTCACCCTTTCTAGTTCTTTCTGAACTCTGCCTGGCTCTTTCAACTCAGCTGTACTGGCTCAAACTCCTCATCAAGTTGATGGATTTAATCTGGCTTCTCACTGAATTGCTGTGTTTGGCCTCAAACTAACTGCCAATTTCCTCTAATCTTCTGCCTCCTTTTTATTCTCTGGCCTCAACTGCCTCTGTGGCACAAACTTAAGAGAACTGAACTCAACTGAACTGAGCTGAGCTGTACTGAACTCAACTCAACTCAACTCAACTCAACTCAACTCAACTCAACTCAACTCAACTGACAGTGTCACTCCCATCCAGACTGCAGTGAAACTACACTCACTGAACTCGACTAACTGGATTGATTCAACTGACTGACTCTCTTCCTGCACTGCTCTTAAATATCCTCCCTTTCCTGTCTGTTCTTCTGAGAGTTGGGTGTATCTTATCTCTGAGTCATTTTGTCAAATGTTTCTCTGATTCATCACCTTGTCTGCCCCTCAATTAGACATAATTGTTTGGGATTAAAACTATATACTAAGGGTGTGCCTGTATTGCAGCCAGAAGGTGTGGTGGATTGCCTTGGTGCTGTTCATATTTTGATGCTAATTCTGCTTCTTCAAGAGGGGCTGCCCTGGAAGAATCACTTACTCAGGTGATTCCATGTGAACCTTCTCTGGTCATTAAAGATGGCAGAAGCCAATCGAAGGTACAACTTCCTGCTCCCAGGAGGAAGAGGTGGAGAGAGAGGGGGAGAGGATTCAGACAAGGCTGTAGATCAGATAGGAATCAGCAGACAAATAGGTCTCAAGACCGACCAATAGTTTGAAGTCTCCATAGGCATTGGAGGCTAAGGAGAATATCTGGATGGTTTTACAATATTAAGGCTGTCTGGTGCTTTCCATCTGTGGCGACTCAGGTGGGCAGGATTGGTGGAGTTAGCTGTGGGAGCTGAGCGAGATGGCTACTGCTGGTACTAGGCAAGGAGCAAGCATGCATTTTAAAATTACATGAAGCAAGAAGGATTAAAGGTGTGTGGTGTGTCTGCATTCAAACCATATCACACAGACCTAGAAGGTCTTTAGATGTTATCAGAGCAGCCGTGTTGGATTAAAATTCATTAATATCTGTGTATGTCAATATAGGTGTGCCTATCTGCATGTCTCTTGTATGTGTCTATGTATATGTCTGTATATGTGTCTATGCATATGTCTGATATATGTTTGTATGTGTGTATATGTATATATGCATGTGCTTATGTGTATATATGTTATATGCATTTGGGTGCATATTTTTATGTATTTGTTCATAGGTCTGTATATATGTGTGTGCACATGAGCATCTATATAAGGATATATAAAGATATATATATATACATATATATATAATCTCGTAATGAGTATAATTTCAAAGTAGTGTACATGATCTAATTGAACAAGATCTCTTTTACCAGAAATTTTAAATTAACTAATTGTTTTTTAAGATGTCTTATTTAAAAAGGCATTTAGAAACTGCCTATGTTTAAAGGCACCAACTTCTCATCTGTACCCACAAGGAAACCAAAGCAGGATAAGCGTCTGCCACCTCTGTCTTCATTCTTCATTCTCTTTTCTATTGAGCCACATCCCTGCTGACACTACTTAGGCAGAGTAATTATCCAAGGCATATTCATGTACTCCACCCATCCTAACCCTCTTCAGGGCTAAAGACACAAAGATAAGGCATGTCTTGAACATTCAGCAACCTTAGATTCTACAAATAACAGAGGCCTGCAGTAAGCACCAGTAGGTAAGAGCAACAATAACTCATGTGGCTGAAGCTGCAACCTAGAGCAGCAGTAACCACCCATTCAAGCACAATGGACTTTTTACTGCCACTTTGCTGAAGTAGAATGCAAGCCGTGAACAAGATCAGACATTGCCTAAGCTTTTTAATTTTGTATGTCTCTTTCTTCAGTCTATTCTGTTTTCTCTATTTAAAGCTCATGCTGGTAGCTATAAAGGACTTGAAATCCCTGATCCTCTTCATTTTTTCATTCCTAACACAGCTCTACTGAATAAAGTTCCTTCCTTTGTTCATTGTCATTAGTTGTCTCTTTAATTGGTATATTGGGATAAGCAATCAAACCCAGCCTTTGGGGCAGCAAGAGCTTTATAGGGGCCTTATCCTTACAATAACAATTTCTGTTATGTTATGAACTGTCATAGTTTCATTTAAATTGCTGTGATAAAATATTCTGACAAAAGCAACTTAGAGAAGAAAAGTTTCATTTCCAAGGTACAGCTCATCATAGCAGAGAAGTCAAGGAGACAAGACATACCTAACATCCACAGATAAGAGCAAAGAGAAATGAATGTATGATTGCTCACTCGTTTGCTTCCTTGTACTTGGTGCAATGTCTTCTCTGATACAGTTCAAGTCTTTCTGCCTGGGGAATGGTACCATCCACACTAGGCTGGGTCTTCCCATATCAACTAACTTTACTAAAGTCATCCTCCACATTCATGCCCACATGCAAACCCAGCATAGGTATTTCTTCATTGAGATGCTGTGTTGGATTGACAAGTAAAACTAATCATCACACCATGATAACATATTCCAAGGTAGAAATGCTTTAAACAAAAATCTATAGTCACAGAACAAAAGAAAGACATAAATCAATGAGTTTCCCAAATACACTGATAGAAAACCACTTAGATAAGTTGCTGAAAAGCAAGAAAAAATATTGTATATGTTCTAGATAGTGGCTGATGTCAGTCATTATTAGAGTTTCGTATTGGAGAAAACTATAGGTCAATGAATACATTCCAAACAGAGTTACCTACTTATTGGAGGGATGCTATGCTAGATACATTTGTGGGTAACGAATACCCATTAAGGGTAGTAAAGACAGCCCAAAATAATTTTCCACAGTTTCAAGTTTTTAGTCATTTGGTCAAGTAGAATTTTTAACAAAGGTGTGGCCTTATTCTGGGAACTTCAGTTCACACAAAATACTGGCTGGTTTAAACAAAAGAAATTATGTCCTTACAGTTCTGTAGTCTGGAAATCTAATACTAAGATGTCAACAACTATGTCTTGTCCTGCCTCTTGTGTCTTTGGGTTTCAGATGATACCTTTTTACTATGTCCTCATATGCTCTCTACTCCTTGCATGTGCTCTCCTGATGTTCTCTTCTAGAACCAGAGATGAGCCGAAGTAGGGCTTACTCTTTGGACCTCATTGCATCTCCTTACAGTTTCCATCTCCACTGTAGCAGTGAGTGTTCAGAATGAATTTGTTAAGAAGAGGTGCATTTAGAAGATGAAACCTCAAGTGTAAGAATGCACAAGTAGCACATTGCCAAAAATAGAGCTCCATAAAGCAGTGGGTGGGATTTGACATGGGAAACATCGAATGAATAACAATCACTGGCTTTTAGGACAGGGAAGTCCTAATGCCTGCCATAAACTTGTAGAACTCACTCCGTAAACTAGGCTGGATTTGAACTCAGTGATCCTTCTGCCTCTGCCTCCTGAGTGCTGGGAATAAAGGTGTATACCACCATAGCACAAAATTCTTTATGTGTCTGGAAGATTTGTTCTAGGTCTGTGTGTGTGTGTGTGTGTGTGTGTGTGTGTGTGTGTGTGTGTCTGTCTGTCTGTCTGTCTGTCTGTCTCTGTCTCTGACTCTCTGTGTCTGTCTGTCTGTGTGTGTGTCTGTCCCTGTCTCTGTTTTTTTTTTCTCTCTGTCTCTGCCTCTGCCTCTGTGTGTCTCTCTCTTCCCCTCTCTCTGTCTCTCTCTGTATGTGTGTGTATTGTATGCACTTAGATTCATGTGCATGTACTTCTTTCTCATGGAACTAGAAGTTTGTTGTTTTGGTTAGACTGGCTAATCAATGGGTTTCCAGGACCTATTTGTCTTTGTCCTCCACTTGTGGATTCCAGGCATGGGTAACCATTTCCAGATTTTGAAACATGGGTACTAGGAATTTAAACTTAGGTACTCATGCTTCTATATCAAGTACTCTTACTCACCAAGACATCTCCCAAACTTAAAAGATAAAAGACAATAAATTTCTATTGTTTGAGTTGCTAAGTTTGTCACAATTGTTGTAATAACTGGAAAATAATCCTTAATTAACTAATATCATAGCACTCAAAACAAATGCATAAAACATCTGAAGACATTACAAGGAAAACAGGAAGACTGTTACAGATACTTCAATTTACTTAAAAACGTATTGGCTATCTGTAGGGTTATCTTTACTGTGGTCATGTGTGTTTTCTTACCTATTGGGCTGGGACATACACTCCTATCTCTCTCCAATATTTATATATCTCTCTTTAGACTTACCACACAACATCTATTCATATGGTCATCCTACTCAGCCCTTTCTTGGCTAGCCCAGAGATATCTGATGGTGTTGACACTAGAATAGGAGGAAATCTGACTAACATATATCCCTAGATTTGGCAGGTAGCCTAGATGCCATAACAAAGGCCACCAGAGGTCATGGTGAAGTCCTGGCCTGTGCTGAATCCAAGGGCCATGTCTGGGTCCTTGGCCCTGCAGCAGCAGGAGTCTGTGCCAATATCTATGGCCCATGTTATCACCAAATGTCATGAAGATGTCCCTGCTCTGAGCAACTGCTTGAGACCATGTTCATGTCTGAGGGCTGTGCAAAACTTTCCCTACCTCTAGCCAGCTGCAGCACTCAGAGAGTGGATCCTAATCGTAGAGGCAAGGGAGAGCTAGCCCCCAAGTACATGAATGCAGGAGAGCTGTCTCTGCAGCCTGGCAGTGCTGGAGGGCTGGGCAGTGCTGGAGGGCTGGGCAGTGCTGGAGGGCTGGGCAGTGCTGGAGAGCTGGCCTACGTAGTGTGGGACTGTGGGAGAGTTGGCAGCCTGACCAACTCAGCTACCACTCAAGCCCAGATCCAGGGCTTTGAGTTGACCCAATCCAACATCTACCCCATCTATGAACTGCTGGAGCACAAGGAAGGAGCCTGCCCTGCAGAACCAAAGCTGCAAGGCCTCCACAACACAGGGCAACCACAAGGTATCTAAGAGGAGTCCCAGTGAGGTTCCAGTATTGCTGGTGTAGCAGAAGCCAGGGCCTGAGAACTAGACCAGTGACTCACTGCAATGAAAGTTTGCAAGTAAAGCTGTTTGGGGAGGAAAAGGTATACTGAGTGACACACCACAACACACCTCAGCTTCCACGATGAGATTTAATTTTTAATTTTTATTTTGTTTTCATAGGGAGGTTATTAGGGTGGAGGGTGTATATGGGTGGGATTGGGGTGCATGATTTGAAATTCACAAAAAGCTAAAAATTAAAAGTTGTGGGGGAGGAAAAGGAAAGAAACAAATAGCCAATAATCTCACTCCTTGAATCAAGCTGCACAGGAATGGCTTTCCTAGAGCAATGCATAGAGTGGCTTCCTAAGCTCTTGCCTTTGGGGTCCCACTGGTTGGTATGACCAGATTACTTTTATTTGTATCTTGTATTTCAACCTCCTTGAAGAATTGTCTTCTAGTATACAGTGGATCCAGCAGGCTAAATTTTTTATGCTACTTTTTAGTAGCCAATCACTACTACTAGGGATTTAAATCCTTTTCTCTGGCTGTAAGATAGGATAGAAGTGGGTTTCCTTGCCCTGTCTAGTTGGAATTTAATAACAGAAGGTAGTCAGTCCATCCTAGTCCTGCTGGTTCCTCAAAAGTCTTCTGGGATTGCTGAGGGAGAGATGAGACAGCAAAACAAAGCAGACAGGGAGCTTTTGAAAGCCCTGTGAGGTCTGAAAAAGTAGATCTAAGAAAAGAAATCAGCTAAAGCGAAATATGAAAATTCTGGACCAGGATCACGTAAAACTAGCTCTACCATCATCAAAGGCACAGAAAATCTTCAGAGCGGTTGAAAGTTGTCTATGCATCATTAGAATATGGAAACTCTATGAAACACTCACCACATAAAGTTGTTCATAAGATTGCATGTAAAGGTGGGGTACATGCAGAAGAGTCAACACTTTGTAAATGAGTCATGCCTTTATCCTAAAGCTGCATAAAAGCCACATTGTCCATGCAGCAGGGCTATTGTACAGCTGGGTTTTACCTCACTCCTTCTACTGTGCCCTGCTTATTGCCCCTGAAGGTGTAGCTCATAGCTAAATAGTACTTCTAGCGTAGCTTATGCCAAGCATGAGATATAAGTCCCACAAAACCTAAAAAAAAAGCAAAAATAGAGAGATGGTGTGTTAATGACTGACTTATTTAGCTAATGGTTAATGTGTTAACTTTAGTTTAATATATGAGAATCCATAAATAGATATGAGTATTTAAGTAATACCAGTTAGTGATACATGAAATTAACAAGTTACTTGAATTCACCTCTGCCTTGCCAGAGACTCATTGACTATTATGGTTACCTTAGAATTTAATAGCATCTCTTCTGATTCTCAAATAAATACTGGAGTTAAAAATGTCCTGATGCACCCCAAACTAATTTGCTCTTCCAGAAGTTCCTAAACATTCTTATTTCACAGGTCCGTGATGTGTGCTCAATACTCCGAGTTTTCGTGGTGATCCTAGTACAAATTAAATAGCTGACAATTTTCTTTGTTAAGTGACCACATCCAAATAAAGATTTTCTTAAGTTTATCAAAATATATATCTGATATGCCTCAATAACCATTTGAAAACAAAAATGCATATGTCATATATATACATATACATATATGTATATATGTGTATGTGTATATACATATATGCATATATGTGTGTGTATATATGTGTGTGTGTCATATATATATACACACACGCATATATATTCACAAAGCAAAAGCCCTGTTATTTAATCAGAGGTGCACTCTCCTATAGACTCTCATGATTCCCCAGACTCCAGAATCACTGGACACTGCACATTCATTTCCTTTTTCACACTGATTTTTTTTTATCATAGCAGCTGTTAAAAACAACTTTTAAAAGTATGATACAATTGAAGGGAATGCAGCATGAATCAATATCAAAATCGTAAGCTTCTTTGAGCTAGCCACTGGAGTACTGCCAGTGCATGCCAAGGGTCATGCTGAAAGTTGAAATTCAGTCCCAGTACATTTGTGAGCTCACTACCAACCAGGTCTGCTGGGCTTGGTGCAGTGAGAGAAACACAAGGCTACCAAGCCAAAGAAGATCAGAGTTCAGAATTCCTTACTTCAAATGCAATTTTTTTTCAAAGCTTAGAGATAATTTTCATTCTTTTTTAAATACATTCACTTTTCTACTTGAGCAAATTAGTCTCCTAAAACAGGTACAGTACCCACTAAGCCAAACACTGAAAAAAAAATGCTCAATATTATACAACTGTAGAATTTACCCTGATACCTTATAAGGGACCTTCTCACTGTCAGCCTTAATCATATTAGGCTGAGACCACTTACATGAATTAAAATCATATGTGATCACATAAATAATCAATTGGTTACATGTGTAACTCTTTTAGTGTTTAAGGTCACAAGTCCTGGAACCTATGGCTTGGGTTCAAATATCAATTTGGTCAATTTTTTAACTTCAGTAAATCATTTATCTATATGTCAAATTCCTTGTAAAACAGAGTCAGCAATAATAAATATTCAATAATGAATAGTGATGAAAATCACGTTAGCTATTGCTAATGTATTACCTGAGAAACAACATGACATATGTCCATCACATTTTCAATATTTGTCACCACATACATATCAGGCAGTATTTTAAGTTTACATATAAAATGTTACCTATTATTATTACCCCACAATTCTTAAGGTTTTATAAGTTTTATTGGTCTTAGGTACCAAATGTAAATGAACCTTGCTCTAAAATTTGACATAAAAATATGGTATGTGATACTTATAACATTTTTATATGGTAAGATTAAGAGTGTGGAGTATGAACAGAGGGGGAAATAGTTCTTATATGCTGTGGTTATAAACATCAGATCTTGAAATGGCATTCTATACTTTACCCTCTATATGGTAATCTTAAAATGTTGGTCCTTGTGTTTCATCTATATTCAAATTTCCTCTCATAAAGTAACTGGAGAAGTGGGGAATATATCTGTCATATTCAGGAAAAAATAGCTGTGAGTGATTGTTAAATGTCATCGCCTTGTGGTTATCTCTTGCTTTTCTCTCCCTGGTCCAGGAGCAAAGAGGGCTCTCTCAGTCGCATCAGCAGGGAGCTTCAGCTCTGAGCTAATGGAAAACCTAGCAATAAAGTCCCAGGCCAATCCGATGTAATTCAGTAGACAGCTTGGGTTGACTCTTCAGAACATAGTGTCTCAGAAATAAAAATACTTTCTTCTGAAATGATGAATTCATTATGGCTTGTGGGTACGAGAAATAATTCAGACCTTATTCATTAAAATGCCTGCTAAATAGTCAAAGAAAAACAAGTCATCAACTGTTTTAACCACACTACACACCCACGTGAAGCTATGTAGCTTCAATGATCAAAAGCTCAGTACTGAGAACTACAGTGGAAGTAATGATCCCTAAGTCCTCACTGCCCTGTAAGGATGGTTTAGACATACTGACTTAGTGCACAGAGTAGGGGGAGGGAGGAAGGAAGGAGCTGACACCTATGCAATTTGAAAAGTTTAATTCAATTTGATTAATGAACTATGGATGAATAAACATAGACTTAAAAGATCATTCATGCAGTTGAAGTTCCTATTTTGTATAGTCCCAACAAGAATAGTGTTGTGATTGATTTATTTATTTATTTACTTATTTATTTCTTCCTTGCTTTCTTTTCCTTCCTTCCTTCCTTCCTTCCTTCCTTCATTTTTGCCTGCCATACTCTGAATGGCATTTCTTTGTCATGATGACCAGATAAGTAGATAAATTGGGTGACTTTTATCCATAAAAGGTTGATATAAGAAACTCATAATTTAAACTAGTAAGATCTCAGACAATGTTCAAACAATGTTTCTGCCTCTTATTTCTTAGAATGCATTTTTTTCTCTAGCACAATAAGAAAAATTCCCAAGTTCTGGGAATTAAAGGTGTGGTGGTACACATCTTTAATTCTCAGCACTCAGAGGGCAGAGAAAGGTGGATTTTAAGACTTGGAAACTGGCCTATTCCACATGGTGAAGTCCAGGTCAGCTGCAGTTACAGGGTGAAAGGCTGCCATTAATTCTTAAAATAAAAGAAACAAACTATTTTTTGGTATATGGAATAATAAATGTATGACAAGACGTTGTGCCAACAAACTTCTAAAATAATACAGGCTATTGCTGTTTCCCTTGGTTGTCTTGCCTATGTTAAGGGAAGGTAAATCCCTATAGCAGAAGACAACATACACTTTCGACACAAGACCCAGAGAAAATAAGCTGTTTCTGACCTGTCACTTCCTTCATAAAAATTAGCTTTTGTAGTTCTGGAAATTGCTATGCAAGCTTCCAAGGGAGAGAAGAAACCTAGAGTCCTATGAACCGTGATGCTTACGAACCTACCACAAGGACCAGCCTGACCACATAAGTAGCACTCATAATAGCCAATAGCTCCAATCTGACTGCATAAGTGGTCCTGATACCTTGACAGTAACCAACATCTCCCCTATTGAACTTAAGACCCTCTCAACAGGAAGGACATCGTGTCTGGTACCAGAAACTTAATCTACCACCCAGGGCTATTAAAGTCATGGGTCTTAGAGTAAATGCCATTATTACTACTTTAATATTTAATATTTTGATGAGCATAAATTCTAACTACATTATAAATATCTAACCTTATACCCACTTATAGGTGAGTAACTCTCACCCCAAATAAAAGAAACCTTTCTTTGCAACAGGAGGTAAGTCATTACAGAAATCTAAACTCAATCAAAATAGAACAAGTGATAGTTGAGTATCCAGCCTCAATTAATTCCTCTGCAATACTATTTCTGCACCATAGGCTCAGAGACCATTACAGAAGATGGGGCAGAAAGACTGTATGAGCCAGAGAAACAGGAGAGCTGCTGTGAGGTTAGGTATCCTAGAAATGACAGAAGCTTTTCCCATCATACCTCAAAATTATGTAATAGCAATAGACATACTAGCATGAAGTGGGTAAATCCCACCCATAGATCTCAAAAAACAAAACAAAACAAAAAACCCACAAACCACAAGAAGCTAAAGAATGTTTAAGAAAATAGTTCTTCACAAAGAACCTCTAATTTAATTCAGTGTCAAATGGTCAGCTCTAATAGATACAGAAATAGCACTAATTGGACTGAGAGCATTGTATTTACATACATAGACATTTATACATCTCTATATGGTACAAGAGCAACTAAAGATAAACGAGCCCCTGATTTCAAGTAATAAGGGGAGGACCCTGCGAGGGGTTGTGGGGATTAAAGACAAGGGGGGAAGTGATGCAATTATATTCTAATGTTTAAGTCTTCAGAAGAATTACAATTTTAGAATTAGACATCATCAGGTATCCTAAATATATCTCCAGAATCTGAACCTATATAAGGAAAAATTGGATTTCTGTGCTTTACTAAACCTCAAAAGTAACTATGACTCTCAAAGTTTACCAACACTACCATGAGAACTTTTTTTAAAAAATTTATTAGATATATTTCTTTATTTACATTTCAAATGTTATTCCCTTTCCTGGTTCCTGTCCATAAGCCCCCTATCCCCTCCCCCTCCCCCATACGGGTGTCCACCCCCCCCCCATTTACCAACCTTACCACCCGCCCCGAGACATTCCCCTGCACTGAGGGTCCAAGCTTGGCAGGACCAAGGTCTTCCCCTTCCACCGGTGCCCCAACAAGGCTGTTCTCTGCTACATATGCAGTTGGAGCCCTCGGTCAGTCCATGTATAGTCACTGGGTAGTGGTTTAGTCCCTGGAAGCTCTGGTTGGTTGACACTGCTGTTCTTATGGGGTTGCAAACCCCTTCAGCCCTTTCAATCCTTTCTCTAATTCCCCCAAAGAGGTTCCTGTTCTCAGTTCGGTGGTTTGCTCCTAGCATTGACCTCTGTATTGGACATGCTCTGGATGTGTCTCTCAGGAGATCTATATAAGATCCCTTTCAGCATGCGTTTTTTAGCTTCATCAATCTTATCTAGTTTTGGTGGAGATAGATAGATAGATAGATAGATAGATAGATAGATAGATAGATAGATAGATAGATAGATAGATATAAATATAGATATAGATATAGATATAGATATAGATATAGATATAGATATAGATATAGATACAATGTGTGTGTCCAATTATATGGTCAATTTTGGAGAAGGTTTTGTGAGATGCTGAGAAGATATATTCTCTTGTTCTGGGGATGAAAGGTTCTGTAGATATCTATATTAACTCCATGTGGTGCTCTGGCAGAAGGCCATCCTAGTGTGGTGAACGCAGTTACTACCAACTGGACACATTGTGTATCTGGAGAAACTATGTGTAGCATGATTGACCAGGACTTCAGTAGACGTTCCCAATGTGAGTGAAGTCTACAGACTCGTTAGCTGTTAACTCCAACAGACCTTGTGGATCTGCAGGGATTTCTTTTGAGGAGAGATGGAAGGAGGATTTTCTTACTTTTTTTATTGGATAGTTTATTTATTTACATTTCAAATGTTATCGCCTTTCCTGGTTTTTCCTCTGGAAAGCCCCTATCCCATCCTCCATCCCCCTGCTTACTTTTTATTTTAAGACCCCCTTCTCAGTCTCAAGTGAGTTTCGTGTGCCAGTGCAGCCAGAGGCACACAGTTGTCTTTCCTCCTTGCTGCTGTGTCAGTCTTGCTGTTGCTTTGGTACCTAAAAACGTAAAACAGAGACTGAAGGAAAGGCTGTCCAGTGACCGGCCTAACTTGGAGCCCATACTATGAGCAGTTACCAAACCCTGACACTATGCCTGAAGCCATGTTGTGCTTGCAGACAGGAGACTAACATGGCTGTCCTCTGAGAGACTCTACCAGCAACTGACTGAGACAGATGCAGATAATTATATTCAAACACTGAACTGAGGTTGGGACCCCTATTGGAAGAGTTAGGAGAAGGATTGCAGGAGCTAAAGGGGATGGCAATCCCATAGGAAAAACCAACAGTGTCCACTCACCCAGACCCTTGGGAACTTCCAAAGATTTGTAGCAGAGGACTTCATTGTCTGACCTCAGCTGGAGAGGATGTGCCTAATCCTATAGAGATGCCCCAGGGAAGAGGTGAAAGGGAGGATGGTTGGATGGAGAAGTTTGAAGGGAGGACTGCAATGGGAGTCAAATAAAATACAATAATTTGTATTAAAAAAAAAAGAATGTAAAACTGTTAAAGAGACGGCAGAAACTAAACCATGGATTAGCATAGTGCTGTACCCAGGTTTCTTCCCAGTGTTTAAGGCAATGCTTTAGTTTTGTGCTCATCTGAGTTTCTAGAAGCCACTACACACACCAGAAGTGGGCTCATGTGCTTTAGCCCGACAGATGTCTGACATGGGGGACATATGACCCTGACACCACAAGTAACTTGCAGAAGTTCCCAGGTCCTCTCTTGCACCTCAGTGTTGAATGCTTAAGGAGTCTCCCTTTGACCTTTACCAAACTTCTGAGCTCCCTCAGGGACTAGATAATGTCATCAGCTTTGGCTTGAGCCATACAGAACACAAAGAGAAACTCACCTGTGTTCTGGGTACAGTGCATTCCAGAATGCATGTGGCATAACTTGTATAGATATTCCCCACATCACGGAATGAGTTCACAGTCAGCAGCTGGTCTCTGTAAATACTCCACCCTACTTCCTTGTCCTTTGCTTGGGGATGGTCACAGAGTAGCTGTAGCAGTTCAGAAGGGCTTGGGGGAGCATCAGGACTTGGGTTTTCTATGCTGTGTGACACAGGAGAGAAGGGACAATGGTAAAGTCCAAGCATTTGTGCTTCTAGAGTAAACAGAATGCTAATCTGTGTGCAGAAGATATAGAATTTTTAAAAAGTACCAACTTCCTGAAATTCAATAAAATAGTTTTATTACTTTTAATTGGAAAAAAGAAGAAGAAAGGGCTTGGCAAGTAGACCAGTACCTGTCTACCAGGTATATATTTGTTTAATCATGCCAAAGCCCTCCTCTGTTCTTTTGTGCTTTTTCAGTGACACTTAACTATAACTCTGCCTTTTATTACCACTATGTGGGTGTATTTTTGCCATGTGTGGGAATTTGATAGCTTCTACAAGTTTAAAAATTTTTTGAAAAGTGGAATGAGTTTTGTTCTATTGTAAGCCTGTCCATCCCCAACATAGTAAAAAGTTTTTCCCCCATTTAATGATCTGGGACTTCACTAAGTATATCCAAGAATTAAAAAAATAACTTACAAACAAAGAAAGAGAACATTGAAAGTTATGATGATAATATTGGCTTTACTCAGAATGTGACTTGTTATGATTTATTGAAGGGAGACAAGGCAGGAGAAAGAAAGCTTGATCTGTTTCTTATACATTGCATATTTTCCACAAATAACTCATGACTTTTTGCATCTTAGTTTTATTATTTGTAAAACTAGAGATATGGACATCAGTGGTGTTCAAATATCACTGATATGCAGAATTGATGGGGAGACATGAAAATACAGGTTCCTTATTGTCAACCAATTTCGACTCAATTAGAAATCAAATAAACCTTTATTTTTTACACATTTCTGGATGCATATATCTGTGTGCTCCATTCCAATTCACATGCTAAAACACTAATCCCAGCTGATGGAATTGGGAGGTAGGACATTTGAGAGTAGTCAGGTCCTTAGGATAGAGCCCTTATTTTGAGGATTGGCATACTTATAAGAAGTAACCAATGGGCAAACTACCCTTTTCCACCATGTGGAGAAACATGAAGATAATGGGCATCATGAACTGAGATGAGCGTCCTAACAAGAATTTCACCCAATGGAAAAGGAGGAAAAAGAAGGAGGAGGAGGAGGATGAAGAGGAGGAGGAAGAGGAGGAGAAGGAGAAGGAGAAGAAGGAGGAGAAGGAGGAGAAGGAGAAGAAGGAGGAGAAGGAGAAGAAAGGGAGAAGAAGGAGGAGGAGAGAAGAAGAGAAGAAGAAGAAAAGAAGGAGGAGGAGAGAAGAAGAAGAAAAGAAGGAGGAGGAGGAGAAGAGGAGGAGGAGAAGAGAAGAGAAGAAGAAGAAAAAAGGAGGAAAAGGAGGAGAAGAGGAGGAGGAGAAAAAGGAGAAGAAGAAAAGAAGGAGGAGGAGGAGAAGAGGAGGAGGAGAAGAGAAGAAGAGAAGAAGAAGAAAAGAAGGAGGAGGAGGAGAAGAAGTGAAGAAGAAGAAAAGAAGGAGAAGAAGGAGAATTATTATTTTATACATCTGGCATCCTTAGGCCTCCCTTACAGGAACTATTAGAAATGAGTGTCTGTTGTATATAGTAGCAATAGTACAATAGCCTGGGCTAATTGAAACAGGTCCTTAGCATTAGCATGACTGAAAATCTGTTGAAAGTGAAAACTGTCTTCTCTACTCCAGACTGGCTGACCCAGAGACAACTGTGTTTAACAACCCACCCAGATGAGTATTCAAATACAAAAACAACTGAGACAGATGATGAATAAAATATGTCAGTAATGAAATGATTAGTGTTTGATCAATAGTCATAAAATGAAGATTCATCAGGGAAAGTCATCAAAGGAGGCCAGTCAGAAATGGCCAAAGTATAGATATGAATGCTGCTTCTGTCAGAAAGATTTATTTAAATTTAACTTTGGGCCAGAAGACAAATAATTGAATTCAGCTTTCAAATGTTAACTATTACCTTGTATCAGACACGTCTCTTTATTGGTATGTCCCAGATGCAGTAAACACTGGTCTCTCATGCCTATTCTCTAGTGGTACCCTGTAAAATTAATTATAGCACCTATGATGCTATTTATCTCAATTATTTAGAGTCAAGAATCAATTCATGGGTTTTCCAAGCCCAATTCTGGTACACTCTAATCAACAACATTAATGGACAATTTCTATTGTCTTGCAAATCAAATTACAATAATTAGGTGATCTATAGAATTTCTATTTCCAGAAATGTCAATATTTCAGTTAATGTCATAGCACTTTAAAGTTACTTAGTAATAAGTGAAGGTATAGCTAAAAATGTACTCCAAAAGGTAAACAGATTCATATCATTCAGTTTTTACTGAATTATGCAAATAAGCTACTTCCTCAATCTGGACGTTATATATATATATATATATATTCAATATTATACTATCAAATATATATTAATATAATTGAAACTATATAAAAACCTTATACATTTTTGAAAGATTGAAGTTCAAACTCCATTAATTTAATAGCCAAAGCTATCTGGTATGAAAAAGATCCAATATTAAATTCGATCAAAATTTAATTAAATTCAATTTTAAATAGTTTTCACATTTTCTAAATATAAACAATGGTGCAAAGAGGCTTATTTTATATGAAAAAAGACCAGCTTTGATTTTCCTCTTTTCATTTAAAATTTAGCTATCATGGATATGATCTTACTCTAAAGAGTAAGATCATGGATATGATCTTACACCCCTTTCTTGTAATACAGACACTCTGATTTTATACATTAATACAACTGTAAATCCAAACAGATATTGTCTGCTAATTTAAAAAGTGTCTATTTTATGTCTTTAACCAAAACATTTTTCAGCTTTATCTATATCTGTATCTTTGAGAATATGTCTTTACTTTGTACACAAATGATCAGAAGTTAATATAGTTCTTTAATTTGTGACATTTTGACAATTTTATTATATTCTAGAACTTGTTAGGTAAGTCACAATAAATAATTACATCAACTAAAAGAGACAATTTTTTAATAGGAAGCTTCTCGTTGAGTGTCCTGCACAGTATGTTCTGAGCTGGTTCAAAAGAGACATTCCTGAACTGCACCAGATTGCCTCTCCTTTGAGGGCTATTCCTTCAGAGAAATGAAGGGAGCAGCTTGGCTTGACTTACCAAGGTTTTTGATGAAGCATTTCCAATAAATTCTACTACTCTCTGACCCAACTTTTGCAAATCTTTTCTGGGAGAAAGTTTCTGGCCCTCAACTCAAAGGATCATCTTCTTCCAACTAATTCCACAATAGAAAATGCTACTTCAAGGTGGCAGTTAGCCTCTGTGCTCCAGTACAAAGGATTTAAGCTCCTGGAAGCTTTTCATAAGAAGTTTCCAGCAAAGGGCAGAAGTTCTCCTTTGCTGCGCTGGTCTTAGCTACCAAATAGACCATATTGGATGAAATTTAAATGTCTGCACCATCCCTATTATGGTTTCTTCATGTTATTCAACTATGCGTGCTATGTTCTTTCAAGAGAAGAATGATACTGCTGCTTGCCCCTTAGGAAAGTGTTTTGCAAGGAACTTTAAAGAATGTCCAGTGACTCATGTACCCTCATTTCATTTCCCTTTGTGACTAAAAGTCTTTGGAGAGACTTGGCTACATCAGAAGTTCAATCTGGGGTCACCGAGGAAGCTAATGATACCTAGACGAAAGTATTAGACTCCATGACCCTTTGCTCCTCCTCCCAGTCTCCTTCACCTGTCCCAGAAGAAGGAGGAATAGAAAGCATTGAGTCAACCCGTCAACAATCTTCATAATGATGGTGAAGAAGCTAATGCCTTGAGTCACCCTACTGTCCCAGATTAGTGCTGATTTTAAGCAAAAGAGTCTAGAAGTAACCTTTGACTAGAGACGAGTTATTCAGCATTCTGTTTCTACTTCACATACATGCCAATTTGCTTCCTCATTGTATTCATATTAATAAGATGAATGTCAGACAAATCTGTCTTTTGAGCTCTATGTTGAAAGTAATGATTGGATGGATTTAAAATGCTATAGTCAAAGAGATTATATACTTTTAAAAAATAAAGCTATGGGCTTTTTTTTCTTTAAAAGCCAGAGGCACTTCTTTGTGTAGGGGTTAGTGCTTATGCAGAGTGGTTGTAGGTGCTGTCAGTGCCCAGTGGCAGACATTACATCTGTTTCGATCTATCCTAAGACTCAGAGAACACCGAAGAGTGGGAGGGAAGAATGCAAGACCTGGAGGACAGGGAGAAGCGCTGTGAAATCTTGTTCAATGGGTACGTCATGACTGTTGAATACAAGAAGTCAGCATCAGCGGTCAGCTATATAAGCTGTTACGACTGCAATGTGGAGGGGGAAGAGGCTAGCACGGACCCAGCCTTGCTGAGGCATTCTTGGCAATTGATGGCTGCTAAGGGGGACAGCTATTTTTCCTTGGGGGTGTGGCTTCACTTCTATGCTCATATGGGCTTAATGGGTTGTAATAAGGACATTTAACAAAGAGGATAGGAAGGTAAGAGGCAGGCGTGTTCACATAGAAGCGCAGAAGGACTTGAGGGAGGGAGTTGGGGTGGATATGATCATGATACGTTGTACACATTTTTTGAATTTTCAACGAATAAAAAAAATTTGGAAAGTCTGTTTGCAAGACAGCCATAAATCAGAGCTAGCAATACAAAAACTACTTATTTTACTTTGAAATAAAAGATAAAAAAAATTAAATTACTCCCCAAAGTATTTTTTTCTGAGTTCTTTAATACATAAAACTGTGAAAGAATGAAATGAAAAAATGTCAGCCTCAGGTCCACAACACTGATATTGCCTCTGAAAGTTTTACTCCCCCTAGAATTTTTGTTTTTACTTTTGGGTTTCTGTTCTCTAAATATGTGTTCGGAACATTCACATTAATTTGAAAATTACAATGTGTAAATTCCATTAGATATTCTGAGAAATTCTAATGACATTTGCTATTTACCCAATACTCAGAACATTTTCAGTCTTTTGGCTGATGAAGTGACTCCTTCTGTATCTTCTTACTCATAATCCCAAGGAGTAGGAACTGAGACACTTACTCCTGACATTCTCAGACACGACTATGCAACAGCCAAGGTAGATTTTTATCTTAGCCTATCCAGAAAAATCTGCAGTGTATTTAGATATGATAGAGACTAATGCCTGAAAAACTTAGAGGCATTTTCTTGCTGACATGAAACTAACAACTTATTGTACACTTTAAATTTCTGCTTTAAAACGCTTAAAAGGCTCCAATCGTCAAAAGAATGCAGCTACAAGATGAAATATTCAATCTAAAAGAGACTCATAGTTAAAGTCGAGGTGAGAATTTTGACTAAAGGTTACAAATGAGACAAACAAAAAAAGAGAGAAAATAAGAAAAAAAGAGAGCAGCCTCTGCCCCCGCTCCAGACCCCTTGAACACAAGCTACTGACCATTTTCCACAGAATTCTGTTAGACAATTTCAACAACCAGGAATCAAATAACTGGAAAAAGTCCTAGTTAAAACCTTTTATTGCTAATAAATTCTTGGAAATTTCCATTCTATCACTTCTTTTTATTCTTATCCCAAAGTTGTGCCACAGTAGTTCGACTGGATTAAATTGTGTGACTCTTCCCAAAGAAGATCATCAGGAAAATGCTAGCTCAGCAGGATTTTCCTTCAGGGAGCATAGATTTTAAAAAAGATCTCTCTAGCTTCAAAATGAAAGAGTATAAATGTTGAGGATCAGATTAGAAAGCTCATAATCCAAGAGAAACCAATGAAAAAATAAGAGTAAAAACTGCCTAAACATATCCTAGGGATGTCAATTACTATTCTGCATATAAGATGTTTTCCATCAAAAAAGTTTGTCTCAAAACAAAGTCATAGTAAGTTTTACTAGCTTGGATTTTGTAATCTTCTGAGAAAATGTGCAAATAAAATCAGAAGCCAAAACTACCAATTTTAACATTTTTAGCAGGAACCTGTTTGAATCTGAAGATCAGAATCTACAAATAATTATCTTTGCTGGGTTTAGTGGTTCATTTTATCACATGAAAAGCATTCTATATGCTGTAATTTCTATGTATTTAAAAGTTTATCAGTCTAGCTCAAGAAGTCTAGCTTAATTCATGACTAGCTATATTTTATAATCCTAATATATGTGATTAGATATACTAAATATATGACTATCAAATCAGTGTGAAATCATTAAACCTAAAATCAAAAGAATAAATTATCAAAAATGTTTCCAGATATAAGGAAGATGGGAGTTAACTTTTCTACAATTATCTAGAAGCTCAACGTTATTATGATGCTGGCAAATAATTTGTTAGTTTAAAAAGTTTCCAAACTTCTGTTTGGCAAAATGAAGGACTGTGGCTACGCATAGTTTCAGTGGAATGGAGGAAAATCCATCATCAACCATCAGCCATTTTATCACCACACCACCCAACAGTAAGATGGATGTGTTCTGAGGGGTTTTATTTTTTTTTCATTGAATTTTCTAATTGGATAGGCATCTTTGTCACAGTCTGAAAGCCTAGGGAATTGACTGAGAAAATCTGGGAATACAAACAAAACTTGAGTCATTCTAGAATTATTTAGACATTGAAAACTGGAAGAGTAGCTTCATTATATCAGTCCGGATTAGTGTTAAGGATGTAAATGCCCCACGTCAATGGTGCTACTGATAGGTTAAAAAGAAAAGAAAAGAAAAAGTTCAATGTTAGTGAATTTCCTTAATTCTTTCTTGTTCTTTCTTCCCAAGAATAACAAACTGATCTTGATGAACATCCAAGCATTACAGAATTATTAGATATTAATTATTAATTATTAAATAGCCACTTTACTTTCATAAAAATTCTTACTCATTCTATAAAGTGACACTCGCCAAGGTAATTTAAATAGAACAAGAGGTTGCTATTGGTCCTGAGGATGACTTTACTGTTGGATCATCCCCAGAGGCCACACCCAATCTGTGTGCGGTCTGGAGGGTTTGGAAGGAATTAAGCTCTTTGATCTGAGACTTCTTCCTTCACTGATGCTACAAACCCAGAGCCATCTCGTCACAATCACACTGATTGCAGCCACCTCTTCTTGAGCTCTGGAACAATAGTATATATTCATCGCTGTATGGAATTAACTTGCATGTGGGTACTGGCTTTCCATTTGCTAAAGTTTCTGGGCAGTGAGCTTCTCAGTGCTCAAAAGAGTTGTCAATTAAAATAGTTGTATTCATAGCTGAATAAAAATAAGCACAAAAATGCTGGTATATGCATAAATGATGCTCTGACTACATAGCCAAGAAGGTTTCTGAACATACACAAAGGTGGGCAACATTTAATGGAAACTTTAGGCTAAAATGTTGCCACTGTTACCTAACATTGGAATTGTCCACCTTGTGCCAAACTCCACAGATTAACATACATACATGTAGGTATACAGATACCTGCATAGACATAAGAATTTCCTTGAAACTATAGCTGGATTTAACTAAACTCTTTATTTTAGAATAATTTTGACTTGATTTGCAGAATTACAAAGACAGTACAGGTGATTCCTACATAGCAGGTGCATCATCTGACTTTACTAGGACATGGTTTTAAAACTTAGAACCACATACCTATGTTTCTGTTAGCTACGCCTCAGACTTTGTTTAGACTGCACCAGTTTTTCCTTTGATGGTGTATTTCTGTCTCAGTAGCCAATTCAGGCTCCTACTATGCACAGACTTGTTATACTTATGTATCTATGAGACTCTTTGTCTTAAAAGGAAAATATCCCTCTCAACAGATCTCTCAGAAGTGCATGACTCATGAATGGCCATAGTAACCCAATCACATGGATAAGTTCAATTGTGTCATGATTCTTACTGCAAAGTAACAATTTTCCTCTTCTTTAGACACTATTCTTTAGAAATAAATTACTGTCCCTTGACTATTTAAAGCTAAGGAGTGGAGTTTGCTCTATGGTTCCTTTGGAGATCATATGGTATATTATTTTGAATCTTTCTATAAGAAAGATGTGTGCACTCGTTCCACTTTATTTAGTCAGTTATTCACATTCACAACTACAAATCTATGGATCTTTTTACTTTACACCATCACTGTGGTAGTCAGGATTTCTATCCCTGCACAAGCATCATGACCAAGAAGAGTTGGGGAGGAAGGGTTTATTCAGCTTCACTTCTACATCACTGTTCATCACCAAAGAAAGTCAGGACTGGAACTCAAACAGGTCAGGAAGCAGGAGCTGATGTAGAGGCCATAAAAGGATGTTACTTACTGGCTTGCTTTGCTGGGCTTGCTCAACTTGCTTTCTTATAGAACCCAGGACTACCAGCCCAGGGATGGCACCACCCACAATGGGCTGGGCCCTCCCCACCCTTTCACTAATTAAGAAAGTGTCTTACAGCTGAATCTCATGGAGGCATTTCCCCAACTGAAGCTCCTTTCTCTGTGATAACTCCAGCTTGTGTTAGGTTGACACACAAAACCAGTCAGTACAATCATCCAATGCTACATTATTCTTATAATTATTCTATCAATTCTTTGGCATATATATGTATATATTATGTGTATATATATGTACATATATTCAATGTTCTTTATTTTATTCACACCCTACTCCTAACTCCTCCTAAATTTTCTTCCCACCCTTCCTGTCCCTCACATTCCAAACAAAGCTGCATATATTTTCGTGGGTTTGCAGCCATCCACTAGCCATGGGGTCACACCCTCAGGAAAACAGATAGACTCTCCCTCCCAAATAGCCAGCAACTGTCAATAGCCCCTCACCTTAGAGATAGGGAGTGGTGAGCTCTTCTCTGATCCAGATTACAGTGTTGACTGGCTTGATTTCGGGATGGGCTTGGGCAGGAAACCACAGCTGCCCTGAGTTCATGAGCTTTCCATGTCCAGAAGGTTCTGTTTAAGCCATATCCTCTCCAGACTGTGACCATATAGTATTCTATCCCTTACTCCAAGGTGGTCCTTGAGTCATGCAGGTAAGAGGTATAATAAAGATGCCCCATTTATGACTAAGCACACCATAGACATGTTATCTCTGCATTTTGACTGCCAATGCTGCATTACTAATTCTGTTGCTCAATCTCATAAGCTATGCCACTGGGATCTGTCTCAGATTAGGTCAGTATAATCTCTCCTTTTGTCTTTTGTTTTGGAGATAAGAATAGGCACAAAGAAGTGAATCTTGAGAGATAAACAAATAGGCGTGCTTTTATTTTGAGAAGCAAAACTACTACAATTCAGAATTCACTTCATTTCACAAAATGTTTTCGGGGAAAATAAAGTTTTTATTTATTTATCAGTATTGCTATTCTCAAGCAGCAGAGAAGTTCAATTCAGAACCTCATCTCCTAACTCACCCTCCCAATCACTAAACCTCAGTCCTGTGCATTATCCATTTCACAAACCTTGAAGTCATCTTTGATTCTCTCTCTCTCTCTCTCTCTCTCTCTCTCTCTCTCTCACACACACACACACACACACACACACACACACATACACACACACACACACTTCCTCTAGCCATTCAAAAAACCAAGTGCTGAAATTATAATCATCTGTTAGCACCACATAATCAATTTTATCCCCTCCCTTAATCTTATTTCAAGAACACCAGCCATCCCCTGCATCCCTCAGGCAGAGACCCCCGGTAAAACTAAATCAACAGAGGAATGGATACAGAAAATGTGGTACATCTACACAATGGAATACTACTCAGCTATCAAAAACAATGACTTTATGAAATTCATAGGCAAATGGATGGAAGTGGAAAATATCATCCTGAGTGAGGTAACACACATGGTACGCACTCATTGATAAGTGGCTATTAGCCCAAATGCTTGAATTACCCTAGATGAACTTGAGTTTCTTTGATGGTTCACATCCATATTTGAAAATGAATCAACAGTGTAGAATTTATCAGGCATGAGTAAACATATACATACAAAAGTAGATCCCTTGGTGAATGAGTTGCTTCCTGTATTTGGTGCTTTCCTCATTACTGTGAGAAAATACCTAACAGGATGGCTTCATTTTGCCTTATGGTGAGCTGGTACAATTCATCCTAGTGGAACATGATGGCAGGATTGTGGGTTTTCTGGCCACATCTTAATTAGGAGGCTGAGAGAGATGAATACTGATGGTCAGCTTATTTTCTGCATTTCATTCACTATGAGCCCCCAGTCTACTCAAGAATATAATTCACATTCGAGGTGGCTGATCCCATTCCATTAACCTCTCTGAACACACCTTCACAGGCACCAGATGTGTGTCTTCTACATCCCAGCAAGCTGAAAATCACAAGCACTCCTTATCAATTTAACACCTAAGCATATTTAAAATTATTACATTCAACCCCCAGCCCCCAAAGTTTCATGTTCATTTTATGATGAAAAATGCATTCAGCCCAACTTCAAAAGCATCATATTTCAAAAGTTTCAACACTAATTCAAAAGCTCAGACTCTTCTGAGACTCAAGAAAAACTCTGAACTGTGAGAACCTATAAGATTAAAATACAACTTACATGTTTCCAACATACAATATCACACAGAAAATGTTTTAATGCAAAAGAAATCAGGACAGTCCAAGGAAATATACCAAAGCAAAACTGAAGCCCATTTGAGCAAACACTAACCCCTGCATTCCTATGTCCAGCATCTGGGGATTTTAATGACATTATCTGGGCTCCAGTGGACTTGAGCAGACTTGACTCTTAAATTTTGCCAACCACCAATACACGTAGCCTCTCTCTAATTGGCTATACTCCCTACATGAAGCATTTCTTCTGAAAACACCCAACAAGTCCTAGAATATTCAACATCCTATTGGACCTTTAGGCTATGTCTTTTGTTAGCTTCCATCTATGAGTCATTATTTAATCTTTTGTGTTTTAATTAAGATATAATAGTAATGCATATTTATGATGTGTGATGTGACTAGTGCATATTTACAGTGTCTGGTGTGATAATTTAATGTGTGTATGCAATGACTTCTGAATAATCAGCATATTTACCTCCTTAAATACCTATCATTTCTATAAAATTAAATTATTCAAAGTCATTCCTCTAGTTGTTTATGAAGTATGTAATAAATGTTATAAACTATGATTATTCTAATGGGCTATCAATGCCACTGTCCTTGACATCCAATCTTGCTCTCTTCCCTTACACTTCTTAGCCTCGTGACCTCTATTCCCTCTTTGATAACATGAACATCCAGATACAGAAGAGAACATGCTGTGTTTGTCTTCATATGTGTGGTTTCTTTCATTTAACAGAATGTCCTTCAGTCCTGTATATACATTTTACTATCGTTTTTAAGTTTTCCTTAATGAGAATCTTCAGAGTAGTAAGAATACCAGTAGTTACATAGTTGAATTTCAAAGTCTTTCTCACACTCTCAAATATACATTTGAATAAAAGTGAATGCTGTTCAAGGACAGAGGAATTGTTAAATCTCTTCTGAAGCATTGATGTTAGCTTCACGTTTGAATTATCTATGTGTGCACTAAGGCCATACAGAGTGAATCCTTGATACACTAACAATTAACACAATTACAATTAACACAAAGGTCCACAACTAGTCAAGGTGCAGAGACTAAGTGACTGTGAAACTCTCATCCCTTGCCAGGAGACATTTTTAAGCCCAGGAGCAGACCTTCTGTAGAGCTAGAAAAACCTCAAAGCCAGTTCTTGGGAGGCTGGCAGAGGTGCTTAAGACTTCTCCTCAGGCATCTTGAACAGTAGGCACAGTGTACAATGGGAGTCTGAAGCCCTAGCCTGGGAATACAGTGTGTGCAGCTTTAAGGAGGCACAGTCCATATGGTCCTCAGGCAAGTCACAGATGTCAGTGGAGTTGGTCGTATAAGACTGGGGTCCCCACATAGAGAGGAAGGACTGATCACCACGAGAAGAAAATGTAGTTCTCAGGCAGGCCATGGATGGAGTTAATGGTGTGAATCTGGAGCCCCTGCCTGGAGAGTGAAGCCTGTGGGATGGTGACAAGGGCAAATGGGGTTAGCTAAGTGAGTCTTAGTTCACTCCCTGTAGAAGGGAAGCAGAGGGCAAGTTGGAGACAAGTATTTCTCATGTAGTCCATCTGGGGGCTGGAATAAACATAGGCCTCTTCCTGGAAAGAGGGACCAGCATGTATGTACCTGGGAGGGAGACATGGGATACATAGTCCTCAGGCAGGCCATGGAGATGGATCGAGATGTCAGTATGAACGTGGGATCCTTACTTGGAGTGAGATGTGGGCCCCTTAGATGGGACCCAAGTAAGAGTCCCTGTGTATCTCTTTACAGCATACTTTCTATTTTGAAAGTATCACCTGGTCCACTTGTTTGCTTTTGCCTTTGTAAAGTGTGCGTTCTTTAAGAAATTATTTTCCATTTGCTCGTAAGTGACTTTTTTCACTCTTAGGGTCTTTAAGAACTGTTCTGGAACTTGCTAATGTTAGGGTTCCCTTTAACACCACACTGTCACTTGAAAGACTTTTAATTGTGTGACAAAAGAAACCACACTTTGTTCTTAATATATTTGTAACCATGACTCTTCTATGTAAAAGGTCTTCCCAGCTAGGAGTGCAGTTGCTCACCACACTTCCCAGCTTGCCTCAGAGGGACAGTGTAATACCAGGAAGGAAAACGTGCATAGCGTGAAGCTCAAGCTAGAAAATTGTAGCAATGAGGAGAGGTAGAAAGATAAACCCATCTCATTCTCAATATATTCCTCCTGGGCCTGCATGCTAAGAAAGATAGGGAAGCAGAAAGCCATGGAGATACTTTAGCAATAGCATCTAAGTTTTAGTTTTTTAATCAAGGCAGAGAATAGGGGAGAAGGTTAAAGTTTACTGAAGCCAAATACTAGAGTAGATGAGTGTCCCTCCATCCTCCTTTCTAGTCTTGGAAGACAGAAAAGATCCCCGGAACAAAGGGCCTAGCCAGGTTCTGGTTTGATTGACAGACATAGCCAAAACAATAAGGTGGAAAAATGGCAAACAAAAATTTTCCAGATCAATTTCAGAGTTGTACAGGTGCCTGGACATCAGGTAAATGAAGAACACACACCACACGCCATCGAGAAAAGAAAAATCTTACTCTTGAAAATGATAAACATGTGAGAAGCAACCTTTCCTCTGAGTGGATGCCTGGAGCCAATGATATTTACCTGCTAATATGGGAAGGAATGGTGCACGGTGTCTATCCCAACCTTTCTCAGACAAACTCCGTAGCTACAGGACGCATTTTCACTCTGTAGTGCAGCGCTTCATTACAGAAGTGGGCGTGGTTTGAGTGGGGCAAGGCAAAATAGTCATCATGCTGGATGGTGTGTCTTCCCTGTTTTCTGCTAGAAAAGAATAAAATGCAATTCTGTCAAAAACTCCAGACACCAGGCTCTTTGTCTCTTACGGACTGCGACCAAGTAAACTGCTATTTGGGGATCCTCCTTACATAGATCTTATCAGAAGGCCCATCTTCACTGACGCCAGCTTCCACTCAACAACCTTAGCTCTCCATTCTCAAAGAAGTCACTAGGAGATTTTCCTAACAGCAACCAGCTGCTGTTGTTGTAGTTTGTGTTTTGATCTTAGCCTTTCAGACTTGGATAATAGGAAATCTCAAAAGAGTTTCAATTTGCATTTCTCCTATGCCTAAGGGTGTGGAACATTTAAAAAATACTTCTCAGCCATTTGTTCTTCTTAAGAACTCTGTTCAGGGGGTTGGGGATTTAGCTCAGCGGTAGAGCGCTTGCCTAGCGAGCGCAAGGCCCTGGGTTCGGTCCCCAGCTCCGGAAAAAGAACTCTGTTCAGTCCCATGCCCCAGTTTTTAATTAATTAACAGACTAATTGTTTAGGGTTTTTTTAGTTCTTTGTTTATTACAGGCATCGACTCTGTGTCAGTTGGTTAGTTGGTGATTTTTTCCCCCATTTTGTGGCTGTTTCCTCACCTAAATAATGCTGTCCTTTGCTGTAGAAAAGATTTTAGTTTCATAAAGTCCTATTTGTCAATTGTTGGTCTTAATGCATGTGCTATTGGGGTACTGTTCAAAAATTTCTTTCCTGTGCCTGTAGATACAGATTATCTACTTTCTCCTTAAATAGACCCAGGTTATCAGATTTTATCTTGAGGGATAAATCTGGAGTTGACTTTTATGCATGCTGCGAGAGATGAATCTAGTTTCCTTTTCTACATAGAACTATCCAGTTTCACCATCACCAGCTCTTGAAGATGTTTTGTTCTCCAATGTGTGTAATTGGTTCTTTGTCAAAAGTCATGTGAATCTAGGAGCGTGGGTTTATATCCAAGTCCTCAATTCTCTTTCAATGTTCAATGAGTCCGTTTTTGTAGCTGTACTATGCTGATTTTATTATCTTTACTCTAAGGTATAACTTAGATACCTCTAACAAGTCTTTTTATTGTTCAAGAGTATTGTAACCATTCTGCATGTTTTGTGTTGTCACATAAAAATTAAAAAATTAATTTTTAAAATTTCTGCAAATAACTGCTTGAAATATTGATGGGAATTGCATTTAAACTATAGATTTTTTTCAAAATAATAATCCTATAAAAATTATGAGCACTGGAGGCATTCCATCTTTTGGTATTTTCTTTGACACACAGCTTTTTACAAACCATTGAATTCCTTGGTTAAATTCATTCCTGTATATTTTTGAGGCTCTTGTGAACGGGATTGTTTTCCTGATTATTTTTTCAATATATTTGTCATGTTTATAGTAGAGTCTTTATAGTCTTTTATAGAGAAAAATTATGTGATTTAAAAATGAAGATACTTTGATTTCTTCTTTTCCTATTGTGGTGGTTTGAATAAAAATGGTTTATAGGCCCGTATGGAGTGACAATATTAGAAGGTATGGCTGTGTTGTTGGAGTAGGTGTGGCCTTGTTGGAAGAACTGTGTCACTGGAGGTAGGCTTTGAGGTTTCAGATGCTCAAACCAGGTCCAGTGTGTCTCTCTTCCTCCTCCCTGCCAATTCAGATGCTCCTTCTCCAGCACCATGTCTGTCTGAGCACTGCCATGGTTCCTACCATGTTAATAATGGACTAAATCTCTGAACTGTAAGCCAGCCCCCAATTAAATGCTTTCCTTTCTAAGAGTTGCTGTGGTCATGGTATCTCTTCACATCAATAAAACTCTAAGATGCCAACTGCCATACCCTTTATCTTCTTCACATGAATTATTGATCTAATAGTGCAAATAGTTCATTGAAAAGGAGTAAAGAGTGTTGACACCCTTGTCTTGTTCCAAATTTTGATGGGAATGCTTTGAGTATTTCTCCTTTCAGCATGGCATTGGCTTTGTGAATATTTTTATACTGGCTTTATTATGATTGATATGCTCCTTGTATCTCTAGACTCACTAGATTGTTTATCATGAAGGAATGTTTGACGTTGTCAAAGATGATGATGTGGTTTCTGTCTTTGAGTCTAATTATAAGGCAGATTCATTTAGTGATTTATGGATGCAAAAATATTTCTATACTTCCAGGCTAAGTTCATTTAAAATTTTGCATGATTTTTGATGTGCTTTTAATTTAGTTTACAAGTATTTTACTGAGAAGTTTTATATTTTTTCATCAGAGAGAGTGAATTATAGGTTTTTTATTATGGGTTTTTATTTGGCTTTGGTATCAGACTAATACTGAATTCTCAAAAAATAATTTAGAAATGTTCTTTCTTTTAATATCTTAGGGGAATCACTAAGGGGTGTTTGAGTTAGAATTATTTCTTCTTAGAATGTCTGGTAGAATTCTATGTAAGTGTATTGGGCCCTGGTTTGTTTTTTGTTTTGTTTTGTTTAGTTGAGAAATTTTTATTTACCTTTATTTATTTGGTAATTCTGGATCTGTTTGAATTATTCCTTTTATCTTGGTTTAATTTTATTTGGAAATCTATATCTAGAAAGTTATCCATTTATTTTAGATTGTTAGGTTTAGTAGAATAATAAAATATAGGTTTTTAAAATATGTCCTTATTATCTCTGAATTTCTCTGTGCCTGTTGCAATGTATCTCTTTTTACCTCTAGTTTAATTCATTTGGATCTTTTCTCTTTCTTTTGTTTAATTAGTCTAAAAGTTTGTCCATTTTGCTAATCTTCTCAAAGAACTAAAAAGATTTTACTGATATCTTCATTTCTAGTTTATTAATTTCAGTCCTAATTTTGTTTATTGAATTCCATTTACTGTCTTAAATATTGTTTGTTCTTGTTTATTCAAGGTCTTCATGTGTATCAAGTTATTAGTTTGAGATCTCTGGATTTTTTTCTTGTTGTTTTGGTTTTTTGTTGTTGTTTGTTTGTTTTTTATTTATGCACTTAGTGCTGTAAACTCTCAGGACTGCCTTCATCATGTGCATAGATTGAGATAATCTGTGTTTTGTCTTCATTAAGTTCTAGGAAGGTTTGATTCTCTTTCTTGTTTGCATGATTCAATTATTGTTCAGTAGTATGTTGTTTAGTTTGTGTACTTTCTAGTTTCCATGACTGATGATGGCCAGCTTTATTCCACTGTAGTCAGATACACTGCAAGATGCAATTTCAATTTTCCTATTTTTTGAGACTTACTTTATGTCTTCATACATGAGGAATAAAGTCTCGTGGGCTGCTGAAAAGGTTGTAGTCCTTACTGTTTGGACGGAATGGTCTGTACATGTTTATTAGGTCCATTTAATCATCTCCAGAGTTTCTCTGTCTAGTTTTCTGGTTTTTGTTTGTTTTCTAGACAACCTACCTTGTGGTAATAATGTGGCCCTGAAGTCAATCCACAAGTTAAAGAATAATAGCATTTACCTCTTTTATGAAATTGAGTGTCCTTATGTTTTGTGCATATATATTTATACCTGTAATATCTTATTGACAGATGTAACCTTAATGAGTATTTGGTATGAAGTGTCTATCATTGCTGATTAATTTTGGATTATAATCTATTTTGTTAAATATTAAAATACCAGCATCTTCTTATTTTTAATTTCATTTGCTTCTACATTTTTCATTCTTTTATCCCAAGATGCTTTATCTATTATTGGTGGGGAAGTGTGTAGGCAGCAAAAAAAAAAATGGATTCTGTTTTCTGATTCAATCTGTTCATCTGTGTCTTTATTAGGGAACAGAAATCACTAATGCTAAAGGTTATTATCAAGTAATATATTAATTTCTGTAATTTTATATCCCCTTTGATTAACTGTTTTATAATTGTGAATATATTCTGTGTGACATCTTTTTGTTTGTTTGTTTGTTTGTTTGTTTCGGAGCTGGGGACCGAACCCAGGGCCTTGCACTTGCTAGGCAAGCGCTCTACCACTGAGCTAAATCCCCAACCCCTCTGTGTGACATCTTAATCCTTCTAGTATCCTCTGTAGAACTATATTAGTGGTCATGGATTCCTTTACTCTGTTGGTTTCATGGACATTTCTGCTTTTTCCCTTGATTGCAACTGATAGTTTTGATGAATATATTACTGTGTGTCAGTAACTACGGTCTTTGAGGTAACTTTCTGATGAGCCTTCATATGTGACTTGGTACCCCTGTCTTTACAGTTTTCAATATCTTCCCTTTGTTCAAAATATTTAATAATTTGTCTATTACAAAATTTAAAACCTTTGTCTTCTGTATATTTTGATTTTCTATGTAAAAACCAGCCATATTTTGCCTTAAATTGGGGAAGTTTTATTCTATAAAGTGGTTGAAAATATTTTCTGTGTCCTCAACCTGGATTTCTTCTTTTATACTTACGTCTTGTAGGTTTTGTATTTTAAACAATTCCACAGCTCTAACATGTTCTGCATCTGGGATTTTAGTTTGGTTTGGTTTCATTTGGTTTAGTTTGGTTAGGGTGTGTGTGTGTGTGTGTGTGTGTGTGTGTGTGTGTGTGTGTGTGTGTGTGTGTGTCTGTGTGTGTGTGTGTCTGTGTGTGTTTACTTACTATTCTTTTTCTCTTCAGATCTTTTTCTTAACTGACTGAACCAATTTTTCTACCTTGTCTTCAAGTCTTCACACTTTCTCTTTCATTTGGTGCATTCTTTTGTAAGACATTCCATTGAGCATATTAATTTTTTACTGAATTCTTCATTTTTTGTCAGTTTGACTTTTCTTCAGAAATTCTCTTGACTGAATTCTCTTTTTACATCTTGAATTGTTTTTGCTAAACTGTGTTTCACAGTCTTCATTATAGCATTTATTCATATCTTCTTTGAGTTCCTTTAATATATTTATAATTATCATTTGAAATCATTGTCTTTTGCTTCATCTAAGCGGCCTTTGGTATAGAATACTACTGTAGAGTGCTAACCTCTAGAGGAGACATTGTATTAATTATTTATTTTGTTTGTGGGTTTGATATACAAACTGAGTTCCAAAAGTTAGGTCAGTGGTAGTTTGGTTTATTGTTTTTGGTTTTGTTTCAGGGGTGCTTGGTTTTGATTTGAATGTCTATACCACCTTTGTTTAATGACTGTTCAGATCGCTGCTGCTGGCTCAGTTTGGCAAGTTACAGAGCAGCTGAAATGTGCTTTTGGTTCAGTCCTGGGATGACTCAGTGATGACGTATGAATGGAGTATTGGAAGTAGACCCAGCTCCACTGGGGCGAGGCTCCAACACTAAGCACGGGTGTACATCTTCCGCAGAGTTAGAAGATTCTCTCTGTAGATCCTCAGACGCCTGAGGAGGAGGGGCTCAGTATACGTGGTCTTCTGGCAGAGGCAGGGTGAGGGTCCCTTTTTGAGAGTAGCACATGAAGCCAGCTATGACATTTTTAGGCAAGTGTATAATGGGCTTTAGCAAAGCCTTTTCTGAAAAACCTTGTTTCCAGATAAGTCAATCAGACTTATAATTGACTCTGCGATCTCTTCCTCTTCATGAGCTGCACAGAAATTGCCAAGGTCTGGGTCCAGGCTCATCACATATGAGCAGTAAGAGGTCTAGTCATTCATGTCCTGAAGCCTTAATACAGATTTTTAGATAAATGTGTTTAATTTGTTCCCATTTTTTTTCCTGAACAACAAAGTTCTTCAGAACTCTCTGGATTCTCAGAAAGGCTGTGTATCATTAGTAGATAAATCTCTAAAGGCAAAGGCATCATTCAATTTCAATTTTGCTCAGTTAAACTTAGTTACTAATGAATACTAAGCTCTGACTGGGTTATTTTTTCCCTGCCTGTTGGCATGACATCCAGAGCACATTAGGTCCTAGTGCACATGATAAGGCCACTGAGAAGTGCGGCAAGGATGGTTTGTGATAGTTCAGCCACATGCTTACAAAGAATCATGTGCATAAAGAACCATGTGGCTAACAGAACTAGCTTCACATTGCATAACTCAGAGGATCCACACTGTTGATCCATGGTTTGGGACAAAACATTAAAGTGCTTAACTAGGAATCTTTGACTACAAAGTTGATGACTCATTTATAAAATAGGTCAAATCATACTATAAGACACTCAATGGCTTAATATGTTCCTGTTCTAATGCTATCTGGACACTAACAAAAGCCTTAAGATAGGTATTTGTGACTTAGAGAGGTAAGATAAACTTATGGATACCTTTATTTGTATAAGTTTTATTTTTCTAAACGTAAATTATTTGACTGTGAATTTTACTTTGGACTTAGGATAGTTTTGGGTGTGTTGTTTTCTATTAACTCAATCCCAGTAGTTGAAATTCTTTTCCAGAGCTGCTCCTGTTTCTGAAATTAGAGTGGCTTTCAACTCTTAGACACTCACCAAATTCAAAAACAGGGTGCCACCTGGTGGAAAACACTAACATTTATTTTAATCACATGCTGTGTAAAAGTTAAACTATTTTTTCCTTTTTTAAAGAAATTGATTTATTTTCTGTTGAGGAACAGAGTTATTTCTATTGCATCAAAAAGAAAAACTTGTTTGTACAAATATTGTAGTTAACCCTGAAGGAAACCTGTATTTTCACAAAGATTAGGAAGGTGAGAACGGTGGAGGGCAGGCAACGGACCACAGCAAAGGCTGAGCAATGAACTTACCTAACCTTACAGAGAAGGTAACTTTCACAGTTTCCTTTAACTAACATCACTGTTGTTCATCCAAATTAAGTCCGGTTCTTTCTAGAACACAGGGCCAACTGCATAAGTTCTCATCCCTATTCATCTAAAGAAGAGTAAAGGAGGGGAGGAAGATAAGCTGAGGAAAAGGAAAAAATAAAAAGATCGTTAAAGAACACTCCAGATAAGGAAAGGAAGAGAATGCAGAGCATGGGTGAGGAAGGAAGCAGGGAGGGGAAAGAAAGACGAGGGAGGGAGGGAGGAGGGAGAGGGAGGGAGGCAGGAGGGAGGGAAGCAGGGGGAAGGAGAGGTGTCCATAGCTGCCTCATCCTGTCTGCTGTTTAGAGTTCTCATAGGCAGGGTTCAAATCACTGCCAACATCTCAGCAGAAAGAGACTTGCGGAAGTTCTATACTGACCAGTTCATGACTCGACCTCTCCGCCTGGACAATAGGTAAAGGTAATAATACAGGGGATGATGCCTGCAAACGAAAGTTCCTTTGTACTCTATGGGGCGATTTGTGTGGGTGCGAATAATAATAATCAGCTGACAGTAACTAAATTGCTCTCTCAACTACAACCACTTCTATCTTTAACTTCCAGTCAATGATCTCCATGTTTTATCACCTGATACCTATTCATCAAAACTGTAATTTGCTCCAGTCTCTGTTTCACTCTTTGCTCCTGCATTTCCTTTAGACAGGAACAATTCTGGGTTAAAATTTTTTGAGACGGATAGGTGGCCCCATTCCTCTACTGGAGGATGTGCCTATCTACTGAATATGGACTCTACAGGTTTTATCTCCTGTTTGTTGGGTATTTTGACTAATGACATCCCCATTGGGTCCTGAGAGCCTCTTGCTTCCCTGGCATCTAGTGGCTACCCCCAGTTCCCCATCCCCTACTATTACACACCTCCTTTCAATTTACTGACCCTCCGTATTTCTCTCCTGTTTTCGTCTTCTCCCACACTTGACTCCCCCCGCCTTTTCCCTTCCCCTCCTCTCTCTGCCCCAGGTCCCTCCCTCTACCTCCCGAGATGATTTTGTTCTGCCTTCTAAGTAGGACTGACACATCCACACTTTGGTCTTTCTTCTTGAGCATCATATGGTCTGTGAGTTTTATCATGGGTATTCTGAGCTTTTAAGCTAATATCCGCTTATCAGTGAGTACATAACATGTGTGCTCTTTTCTGACTGGGTTACTTCCAGAGACTGCCATATCTAGGGATCCATCCCATCTGCAGACACCAAACTCAGACACTACTGCTGATACCAAGACTCAGTTTGCTGACAGGAGCCTGGTATAACTGTCCCCTGAGAGGCTCTGGACCAATACAGATGCATATGCTCGGAACCAACCATCCGACTGAACATGGGGACCCCAATGGAAGAGTTCAGGGAAGGACTGAAGGAGCTGAAGGGGATTGAAACCCCATAGGAAGAGCAACTATATCAAATAACCAGAACTCCTAGAGCTTCCAGGGACTAAACCACCAACCAAAGAGTACACATGAAGGGACCCATGACTCCAGCTGTAGCAAAGGATTGCCTTTTCTGGCATTACTGGGAGGGGAGGCCATTGGTCCTGAGGAGGCTCTATGCCCTAGCATAGGGGGATGCTGGGATGATGAGGCTGGAGTGGGTGAGTGGGTGAGTGGGTGGGTTGGCGGGGGAGTACCCTCATAGAGGCAGGAGGGAGCTGGATGGGATAGGGGGTTTTCAAAGGGAAAACTGGGAAGGAGGACAGACATTTGAAATATAAATAAACAAAATAACCACGAAAAAATAAAACTGTAATTTTGTGTAAGAGTAAAAGCTTTTGTGATGGAATGGAAAAAAAGTTCGTGGAGATTTTAGATGATGTCAATAAATCACGAGGAAAGAGAATAGCAAGTTGACCCTCTCCAGACACAAATATGGCCTGGAAAGTAATCATTCTTTACAAATAGCTTACTCCTGTTTACTGATGCCAAGCAAAGCCATGCAGGAATATTATTCTTTGATCACACTCATTTATCTCAGCCTAGCAGATAGATGCTCCTTGGATTCTGAGTACTGGGTCGTGGCTCTCTGATGATTCCTAATCGTGTGCATTCTACATTTGTAGGGTTGAACCAGCACACAGAAAAACACAGTTTCATCTAAATGTTCTCCCTTCAATTAACTTTTTCCTCTCCCAAGAAAACTAAGTATCATATTAAATAATATTTCAAGATTTCAAGTGAAAATTCTAATTTCTATTTTATTGAAATGTGTAACCAGTTAAATTCTCACCAGGTAATCAAACAGCATTGCTTAGAACCCTTCTGACCACACTGAACCCCTTCCAAAGTCCTTCCCTGTATCTCCCCTCCCCTTTTCCTCTGAGCAGGTGGGGCCCCCTTTGGGTGTCCTCCCACACTGGCGCATCAAGTCTCTGCAAGTGTAGGGACCTCTTCTCCCACTGAAGCCAGACAAAGTAGCCCAGCTAGAAGAGCATATCCCACAGACATCTTTCAGACTAGCCCTCTGCCAGTTGTACAGGGCCCAAGCTGCACATCTGCTACACATGTGTAGCAGGCCTAGGTCCAGCCTGTGTATGTTCTTCGGTTCGTTCTTTGAGAGCCCCAAGGGTCCAGGTGAGTTGACTCTGATGATCTCCTTGTAGAGTTCCTATCTCTGCAGGGCAGCAATCCTTCCTCCTACTTTTCCACAAGAGTGCCCAAACTCCATCTACTGTTTGTCTGTGGTGTCCTACAATTTCTGAGTCAGCTGCTAGGTGGAGCCTCTCAGAGGACAGCCATGCTAGACTACTGTCTGCAAGGAGGTTTTATGGGTCTTGGGCACAGGGTGATGCTGTGCAAGCTAGAAGCTGCGATTGCTCCCATACGTGGTCAAAAGCTGGACTGGGTAGGTAGCTGGAAATGTCGAAACCAGGAGTGATGACATGTTAATCCTGAGTTTTCTCTGAGGGGTGGGGGGAGGAGTTTTTCCTAGGTAGGAGGGGTTGGAGGAAGGAGTGCAGAAGAGGTTTCCTAGCTGGTGTGGGATATGGGGGAGGGGTTCCAGCCTAACACACATATCTAATAGGAGGAAGTTATTCGTAGTACTAACAAAGTCAAAAAATATCAAATGAGAATTTTATCTTAATAAAGGCCCAAATTAGATCTATGTGAACTAAAATTCATATAAGCTAACATAAGTTTATTTAAAAAATACGAAGAACAGCTAAATAAATGAAAAGAGTTTGACATCAGAGAACATAAGGGGCAAACATTTAGAAGATGGGTGGCCTTTTTAAAGTGAATTCCTATCCAGAGCAAATGATTATTTCCTGTCTGACTCAGTAAGTGGTCTTATAAAAAAATGAGTTATAGTCTATCCCTCCATGTAATCTACAATGATTGGAGTCACAGGGTCTGACTTTCATCTGCCATGAGAAAAAAATCAACATGTGAAATGTTGACCCTCCCTCCAATCTGTAGTGAGTTGTGAGTGGTTCAGAGTCCTAAGTGCCAGGGCTACTTGGTTGAGGATTACCACTGCAGTAAGTCGAGGGAGCAATTTTTAAGTGCACCTAAGGACATACTGTATTTTATCTCTCATCAACTGTCATTTCTTGTTTCCTACTTACTAAGAACTATTGAAAGTAAAATGCTGGCCTTATAAGTCTTCTGAGCTACAAAATTGCCAAGGTATTTTTTTTTATAAAAGGACAATTCTAAGTAACTTATGGCCAATTTACTCTGTAATGATTTAAAGAGTAGAGAAGACAGAAACTCACTGAGTATTATTATTCCACCATAAAACACCTTGGAAATTTGAGATTTTAGATGATTTACAAAGTTTTAGCATAGGAGGTAATTTCATAGGCAGCTCTTACTCTCAAATTACCCAATCAAATTATCTAGAATCTGTTCTATGACCTTTTCTTCATAATTGTTAATAATTATAACTTCATAAAGTCACATGGCATTCTCCATAAAACATATCCTAGTTAAATAGTTCTACTTTGACAACACTAAAATTTTTAATGACCCAATATTAAGAAAGAGGTTCCTTTAATTTAGGAATTATGATTATATGCAATTTCAGAAAGTAAAACTCATTTAATTCTTGTTAGAAGAGATAAAATTTTCAAGAGACATTTTGAGAGGCTATAGTTATTACCCAGGAGGTTAAAGCATTTGCCACACGGATGTGAAAACCTGTGTTCAGATCTGAAGAACCCAGGTAAAGCTGACATAGTAGAGTGTATCTATAATCCAAGTGAGAGACAGAGATAGGGGACCCCCTGGAAGCATGCAAGCCAACTAGCTTAGCGTGCACAATGCAAACGACAGGAGATTGCAAACAAGGAAGGAGCTGAGACTCAACATCCAAGTTTGCCCTCTCTTCTCCATGCATGTCTCACATACACACACCGCACACATAAAATCACCCACATGAACACACATGAACATCATCATACACACAGACATACACTAATTGTTTTTTAAATATTGGTTTCATTTTTATAGATCCCTAAAAAGAAGACAACATTAGTAGTAACAGAGTAAAACTAGAAGGAAAAAAAGATACCATGGAACAAGAAAGGGGAGAGTGAGGGAATGAACATAGGAGGAAGAAGGAGGAAAAAGAAGGAAGAGTTAACTGGACCAATTTACCTTGTTTGTTTTACATATAAATTGTGAATCCTAATTGTCCAAGAGTCCTTAGAACAAATTCAAACTCATGATTCAAGATGCGTGAAATTGCTTTTGGTTCCAATATTATGAAAATTCTTCAATAGAATTAGGATATTCTGTAAATTGTTTTATAAACATTTTAGCTGATGCATAGTAACTGTGCAGACAAAGAATGGTGAGAGGCTTCCTTACATGTGTACAGCATGTAGTCAACAATCTCGACAACTAACATACATTCCTCCAAGCATGTACTATTTCTTCATGTTAAGAACATTCAAAATTGTCTCTTGTAGATATTTGAAATGTACAATGAATAATTGTTATGGATTGACATCTTACCTTTCTATAAAACATCAAACTGTCCTTTTCATATCTATCATTGTACCCATTCCATTTAGAGTACATATTGTGAACCAAAGAGACCCGGTTAAGTCAATTACAGGTTGTGGAGGGGAAAAAAAAGTATATGTTAAAGTGACCAAAACTATTATCTTTTCATCACAGACACTTTCTAAGAAAATGGTCACACTGGCCTCCATAGATCTAAAGAAACTCAGGATAACTCAGTATCAAAGGCAGTCTTAAACAAAAATGAAAAGAAAAACTCACAGTTTGTGTTAATCGCAAGATTATGCAGCTTAAGGGTAATGGAAACAGGAGACAACAGAAGGGATAAAGACCAAGCAGATGCCTTGTTTCCAGAACCTTTGCTTGGTCTGTGTTGTCTTGTTTATATCAGATGTCATGGCTCCGTGAAGCATTCTGTGTTTCCCCTGCTACATCTGAGGAAACCAGAGGCCCTACCCACGAGCCTCTGTAGCAGGCTAATCTGCCACTTAGAGCAGTTTAAAGGCTCTCGGTCTGGAAAGCATCCTTTTTGAAGGCGATAGATCATCTCATTTTTGCAAAGACATTTCGTAAAGTTTATTTTTATTATTTCCTTTATTTTTGAAGACTATATTGTATCATTTCTCTCTTCTGTTTTCTCCAAAACCTCCCATATATGCCTCCTCACTCTCTTTCAAATTTATGTCCTCTCATTTCATCAACGTAAGTTCCTAATAAATTTATATGCAACCTTCTCAGTCTATGTAATGTTACTTGTATGCTTTCACAAAGAACTATAGGCAACTAAGGAATGCAAGAATGGAAGAAATAGTCCACCCCAAAGAAGAGCAAACCAACTGGTTATCCAATACCAAATGCCCAACAAGCTCCCTTTTTAAGTATCCCACAGAGGCTCAGCTTTTGTCCAGGAAGAATTGGAAACCTAATTTTAAAAAAAAATCTGTAAAGTTCTAGCATTCAGTGTAAAGTCTGTAGCATCCTGGAATCAGCTCTTGAAATTTTCTGTCCTTGGTCTCATATAAAGAAAAATGGTAGATGTAGCCATTCGTACAGGACTCTGTGGGTGCCTCTAAATGACCACCTTTCCTTTTAAAGACTTGGAATTAAATTCTTCCTGAAATAGGCCTGGTGCTGTCATCATGAACA
This sequence comes from Rattus rattus, assembly GCF_011064425.1. Taxonomy (NCBI): domain Eukaryota; kingdom Metazoa; phylum Chordata; class Mammalia; order Rodentia; family Muridae; genus Rattus; species Rattus rattus. Next base: position 73,310,631 of record NC_046161.1, on the reverse strand, counting down.
ATTGTGTGTGCTATTACTGGACAGAAACCAGGGGTTAAATCTCAGTATGCACAACCAACAGTTGTATAAATTTTGCCCACTAATCATTTACTCCCTGGCTGACCAGGTAAGTACATGGGTTTTGGCGTGTTTTTATTTTCTTTTATCCCTTTATTTATTCTTATCTTACACATCTTATACAATACTTCCAAGCTATAGCCTCCTCTACCTCTGCTCTTCCCAGTATGTTTTAATGAACATTTCCTGATTATAGTTAGTAAGTTCAACCTGAAATATCATACACTATTAATTCTTCACACATGGTAAGTGCCATTGAAAGTCATACAGGCACAAAGCCATCTGCTTACTCGTGCATGACAGATAGTCAAGTTTCTTTTAAATGACACATTTGCACAGCTCTCTGGCTTGTGGACTAAAACAGCTAAGGCATTGTCTGAACAAGGAAAAGGGTATCTAAATTCAAAATCTTTTTTTATTTTCCTAGCATTTCTCCTCTTTCCGCTTACCCTCCCAAATCACAAGCTCCCTACCATTTCCCAAGCCTATGCTAATTCCAACCAACTGAACCATCAACATCCTAACTTACAATCTAGAAAAAAGAAAGGGGAGGGAGGTTTAGTCAGTGAGCCTTGCTCAAGAGAGAAGCAAGGCTCTGGCCCTGAATCAGCAGATAAATCCCAAATAGCTCCATGCCACCCTATCAGCCAACTCCTCAGGCCAGAGGAGATTATGAAGTTTCCAAATGCAATCCAGAGACAGACTGAAATTTGGACAAGCAAGTACATAAGTGAATTATTAAAGTTATTCCATGAGTCCAAATTCTACCTGGAAGACCAAGTTGAAACAATTTTCACAAGTTAAGGAGTTTGCTACTCACGGTTTTGTTGCCCACTTTTGAAATTCAAATCATTGCAGGTTATTTGGCTTTCACAGTATTGAACGTCTTATTTAAAATAAGTGTGTCAGAAAACACTAAAGGAAAAAGACACATGATCATATCCTTAGGGGCAGAATAGACAGTTAGCAAAATCTAGCATCACTTTTTAAATAAAAGAACTGGAGATACTAGGGGTAAAACAGGCAGATCTCAACATAATAAAAGTGATTTAAAACAAGAAAATAGCCAACATCATCCTGAATGGAAAGAAACTCAAAGCATTTTCACTAAAATCAGGAACAAGACAAGGCTGTCCACTGTCTCTATAGCTATTCAATATAATACTTGAGGTCTTAGCCAGAGCAATAAGACAACTGAAGAAGAACAGGGGAATAAAAGTAGGAAGAGGAGGAGTCAAGTTATCTTTATTTGCAGATGTATGATTTTATATCAACATGGAAATTTCTTTTTTATGACTTTATTTTTTTAATTTTATTTTCTTGGAAAATTTATATATTTACATTTCAAACGTTATCCCCTTTCCCCCTCTCCCATAGCTCCCCACCTCCTGCTTCTATGACGATGCTCCCATTCCCACCTCAACACCCTGGCATTCCCCTACATTGGGGATATGAACCTTCACAGGACCAAGGGCTTTTCCTCCTATTGATGCTGGACAATGCTGCCCTCTGCTACATATGTGGCTAGAGTCATGGGTCCCTCTATGTATACTCAGTGGTTGGTGGTTTAGTCCCTGGGAACTCTGGTGAGGTCTGGTTGGGTGATATTATTGTTCTTCCTATAGGGTTGCAAACCTCTTCAGCTCCTTCAGTCTTTTCTCTAACTCCTCCATTGGGGTCCCCTTTTTCAGTCCAATGGTTAGCTGCAACCGTCCTCATCTGTATCAGTAGGGCTCTGGCGAAGCCTCTCAGGAGTCACCAATATCTGGCTCCTGTCAGCAAGCACTTCTTGGCATCAGCAATAGTGACTGGATTTGGTGGCTACATATGGGATGGATCCCCGGGTGGGGCAGTATCTGGATGACCTTTCCTTGAGTCTCTGCTCCACTCTTTGTCCCTGTATTTCCTCCCATGAGTATTTTGCTCCCCCTTCTAAGAAGGACTGAAGCATCCACATTTTGGTCTTCCTTCTTCTTGAGCTTCATATGATCTGTGAATTTTTTCTTAGGTTTTCTGAACTTTTGGGCTAATATCCATTTATCAGTGAGTATATACCATGTGTGTTCTATTGTGACTGGGTTACCACCTCACTCAGGATGATATTTTCTAGTTCCATCTATTTGCCTAAGAATTTCATGTAGTCGTTGTTTTTAATATCTGAGTAGTATTCCATTGTGTAAATGTATCACATTTTCTGTATCCATTCCTCTGTTGAAGGACATCTGAGATCTTTCCAGCTTCTGGCTATTATAAATAAGGCTGATATGGACATAGTGGAGCATGTGTCCTTATTATATGTTGGAACACCTTTTGGGTATATGCCCAGGAGTAGTATAGCTGGGTCCTATGTCCAATTTTCTGAGGAACCACCAGACTGATTTCCAGAGTGGATGTATCAGTCTGCAATCTAGATGCTGAGGAAGCATTTGACAAAATTCAATGCCCCTTAATGATAAAAGTCTTAGGAAGATCAGGAATTCAAGGCCCATACCTAAACATAGTAAAAGCAGTATACAGCAAACCAGTAGCCAACATCAAGCTAAATGGAGAGAAACTTGAGGCAACTACACAAAAATCAGGGACTAGGCAAGGCCGCCCCACTCTCTCCTTACTTATTCAATATAGTACTTGACGTCCTAGCCAGAACAATTAAACAACAAAAAGAGGTCAAAGGATACAAATTGTTAAGGAAGAAGTAAAAATATTACTATTTGCAAATGATATGATAGTATACTTAAGTGACCCCAAAAATTCCACCAGAGAACTCATAAACCTGATAAACAACTTCAGCAAAGCAGCTGGATATAAAATTAACTCAAACAAATCAGTAGCCCTCCTTTAATCAAAGAATAAACAGGTTAAGAAAGAAATTAGGGAAACAACACCCTTCACAATAGCTACAAATAATATAAAACACCTTGGTGTGACTCTAACCAAGCAAGTGAAACATCTGAAGAAAGAAATTGAAGATCTCAGAAGATGGAAAAAAATCTCCTATGCTCATGGATTGGCAGATTTAATATTGTTAAAAATGGCCAAAAACAATCTACAAATTCAATGCAATCCCCACCAAAATTCCAACAATTCTTCATAGAGTTAGAAGATCAATTTGCAAATTCATTTGGAATAACCGGGAGATTTCTACAGCTGATACACTGTCAGCAAAGTACAAGTATATAAAATTAACACATGCAAAAAATTATTAGCTTCCTATTATAGAAATGGTAGGCTGAAAAAAATAAATCAGAAAACCAGTACCTTTCAAAATAACCTCAAGAGGGTGTGTGTGTGTGTGTGTGTGTGTGTGTGTGTGTGTGTGTGTGTGTGTGTGGTGTCTATATAACTAACCCTAACCTAGCAAATGAAAAAACGTGTATAGTAAAACTTGATGACATTGAAAAAAGAAACTGAAGAAGACATCAAAAGATGGAAATATATCCCATGTTTATGGATGAGTGGGATTAATCTTGTAAAAATCCCCATGCTTCTAAAATCAATCTATAGATTCAATGCAATACCCATTAAAAAATTCAATATAATTCTTCACAGAAATTAAAAAAGCAACTTTCAACTTTATATAGAAACACTTGCACACACACACACACACACACACACACATCAAAAAACTAACCAAACTACAGACAAACAAAACAACAAGCTAGCTGAAACAATTTTGAATAATAATAGAACTGCTGGAGGTCTCACAATCCCAGATTTTAAATCATATTACAGAAGTACAATATAAAAACAGCAGGAAATTGGCATTAAAAACAGATACATTGATCAATGGACTAGAACTAAAGACTTGGGTATAATTCCGCATACCAAGAGGCAACAAATTTTCAACAAAGAAGCCAAAAAATACACACTACAGAAGAGACAGCATCTTCCACTAATGATGCTGGCCACACTGGACGGCTTCATGTAAAAGAGTACAAATCGATCCATATCTGTCACCCTGCACAAAACTGAACTCTGAATGGATCAAGCAGACCTGTTTCTAGGTCTTTTAGACCATCAGTTTTTAAATTCTTTTGATGATTTTTTTCAATACTTTTTTATCACCTCCTATCTTTTCAACTCTTTTTGTCATTTTTTAATGTCCAAAACAGATTTCTAAACATCTGACCTTGTAATCCTCCCAATAACCCCATCCAGAGTGCCATGAACCACTGTGCTCCTCTGTGACAGTGAGGAATGCATCCTGAAGAAAACGAAATGTCTAGCCCCAGAGGAGGGAACAAAGATCCCCTGAGGACACAGTCTATCCTCAGGACTCTGCAGAGCACTTTGTAAGCGACTCATCTCGTGCAGTGAATGAAGACAGCTGCTACAGAACATCCTGGATAGAAAAGAGGAAGCAACGGTTTCCCTGTGGCTCAGCAGCCAGAGCAGAATCCGGGTTTGTCTGCTTCCATTTTTACCAATTACTTACTGAGTGCCTTTGACCTTGTGCCAAGCTCTGTGTTAGCTACTGCACTTGAAAGATCAGGAAATAAAAATGAATAAAACAGAACTTGGCTTCAGAGAGTGTCGTATTCTCATGTTCAGGAGAGAGATTCTGCCTTCTGTGGGCTGTGTTCATCCTCAGGCCTATGCATATGAACACTGGGATGGGAACCAGAGTCCATTCCAACTGCCCTTACTTAAGAGACTCTCAAATTTTAGGAAGAGGGCAGGAAGGATGAGTGGGTGCAGTTGAAAAGTCCTTACAAGTACTGACCGTGGAAGAGACTTGGTGTTGAGAAAACAGACGGAATGAGCAGATGGGATGAGTGTTGCAAAATGAATTGCCTTTCTTTTAGGAGAAGAGACTTGGAATTTGTCTAAAGAATTGCTTTCCCTCATCATTCTCTTCATCTCCAATAAATAGTCTTAATTCTCCCAAATAGCTTTCATTAGAGTTTATCTCTGGAAAATGTTACATCCTAAAAAATTCCAACAATTAATGTTGTCCCGTCAGAACTACGAAGGGCTTTTAAATAGTCTGTTCATGATTTATAACGAGTTTGCCTTCTATCTGGAAAAGCAAGAAGTGAAGTGTTTGCACAGTAGCTGCTTTCCTCCTCATGTGGTTTGAATCAAGCTAATCCCACTTTTGGATGAAAGTTATCGTGGATTTGATGTTTATGATACACAATGGTATTTACTAGGTATTACAAAACTGCATTCATCGCTGCGTTTGGCTCTTCCTGCTCCTTTGAAATCAAAATAATATAAAAGCACGTCTGCCTATGAGGGAGAGAACTATGGTAAACGAAGAGAGAGATAAGTAATTTCTGAACGGTAGCAGTTACTTCTGGCAGAGGCTGACCTCAACAGATGACTGTCAATCAGGGCTGCTGCGCTCTTCCCTTCCAGGGGGAGCCTGAGGCTCTACGGGACATCCTGTGTGCCTGGAGAAGCAGCTCTCGGCTTCTGCCTGCCAGGACTCATTTCTTCTCCATCATTGCTGCTTCCTGGCCTTGTTTATGAACAATCAGGAGACTGACCCACCCACCACCCCCGGCACTCTCAACAAGTGGCTTTATTCAGTACAAAATGACTAATTGATGATTATTCCTAATGTCAGAGCGAAACTTTAATATGCATTGAAACAAGATTATGTATGTGCATCCTGTCCCATGCTGTCTTCAATCGCACATTGATAGCTATAGATACAGATCACAGTGCTCTATGTTTAAATATGAAGCATTGTGGCTAGTAACCAAAGCAAATACTCTAGAAAGAAAGATAATGCAATAATTCTTTCCTAAAATATTGAGCTCATTATTTATTAGTTGTGGTGAAGGCATGAAGCCAGGAAAAAGGATTTGTCACCACCCCACTTGGGACCTCAGATAAATATGATCAGAGCTGAGATGCAGCCCAGGCTGGACATGATCTCAGCTGTTTTTGTTTTTCTTTTTGTTTTCTCTGCCTATAACACTCCTGTGATTCCTCTCTCAGTAAGATTATATCCAGAAAGAGATGAGATGAGGAAAAGGACAGGATGAATTTAAAGTTTTTTTTCTCTAATTTCATCGATTTATTTTCAAATAGGCCATTTAGTTCCAGCAATTCTATTGCTTTTAAATTTATAGGTAAATTACTGCATCAGATTAAGGAAATGTATTTGCTTCCCTGCCATTGCTCAAGAGTTCTGAAATTGTTAGTCATGCCGAAAGTGGTTTATTCAGCCAAGCCAACAAAAAGAACTCAGTTCTGTGCTATGGATTTCACAGAAAACTGACAGTCTAAAACTGATCTGTCAAAACAGTGACAGGGGCCCAAGGGCTCAGTTTGGAGAGAGCTTGCCCATCATGCACAATGCCCTGGGTTTGATCCCCAGCATCATACAAAACTAAAAATGGTGGTGCCTGTTTATAATGGCATCACTTTGGAGATGGAGGGACAAAGATCGAAGTTCATGGTCATTCTTGTCTACATAGCAAGTTAGGTTACATAAAACCCTGTCTCTAAAAAACAGTGACAAGGACTGAGATGGATGTGGTACTATTAAAGGGTGTGGCCCTATTGGAATAGTTGTGGTCTTGTTGGAGTAGGTGTGTCACTGTATGTGTGGGCTTTAAGACCCTATCCTAACTGGGTTCTGCTAGCAGCCTTCAGATGAAGATATAGAACTCTCATCTCTGCCTGCACCAGGCCTGCCTGGATGCTGCCATGCTCCCACATTGATGATAATGGACTGAATCTCTGAACCTGTAAGCCAGCCCCAATTAAATGTTGTCCTTTATAATACTTGCCTTGGTCATGATGTCTGTTCACAGCAGTAAAACCCTAACTAAGACAGGGACCATTAAGACATAAAAATCTTTATATTCTTTGTTCTTATGTGTGTTTAAACAAATTATATAAATACATAAAATTACCCATATTGCTATAATTCTTTTGCTATAATTTTGCTATTACAGTAATATTCTGCTTTATCCTTTGCATAAACATTTCTGAGCTAGTTTACAAATGGGTCTTAGTTTTTCTTTTCAGTTGACAAGAGAAGAAGAAACAAGGGTAGAACCATAAATGCATCTTGACCTCTTTTTGTCACCCTGGGTAAAAGTAATCACCATGTCTGGCTCTTGGCACCCCCGTCTTCCTGTCTAATGCCTGGCTTACCAGTACTTCCCTTGGCATTCCCTGCACACCTCTTCTGGTCTACACCCTGGGGCTGTCTTTGATCTTCCTGATCTGGGTCACACCCTCTTTATTCAACCTTGGTTATTCACACGTTGCATTCTGAAAAGAACCAAGGACCTGGTGGAATAATCATCTCTTACCACAGGCTACAGATCATCAGATTTGGATTCCAGTGTCCATACACTAAGCCCCTAGTTTAACTTAATGCTACGCTACCCTTTCGCCTCTACTTGACCCCACGGTTGTGCTTGTGAGAACCTGGGTTTATTGATAGACATAGATATACTTCCAACTTCTTGGGTCACATTTCCTTTTCAAGAGTTTAGGTTGCTGTGGACTTAAACTGCTAGAGCCAGAGCCTTATCTCCCATTCAAGCTTTGCAATGAGTAAGTCTGACCCAACAGCGAGATTTTTCAGGTCAAGGCCACACAATTTATTGCTGATTCCTGTCTAGAATACTTCTTCAATGTCAAGAGCTACAAACAAAGACCTGCGAAGGCCATTATTTTTTAATGGATGGTCACAAAAATAGCTGAGAAATAGGAAAAAATTGCAGAGAAATAGGAAAATAATCAACAATAAAGAATAAAATTTCCAATGTAGTATTACATTAGTAAGTGGGAAAAGTTCCTTATACAAGACTATGACCCAGTATATCTATATAGCAGTAGTCTTTTAAAGACTACCTACGTGTATTGAATTTGCCAAGGAATGATAGGTTTCTTTCACTATGGAAAAGGAGGGTAAAAGTCAGGGAAGGTTAGAGACAGACTGAACATGTGTTCGTTGTTGGTATTTGATGTGTCAGTGTAGATTCATTAAAACATACCTGTATGTAACCCAAGCATAAATCTTCCTCCAACCACTAAGACAGCCTGATGTCTGTAACCCAAATCCAAATAGACAGCCAGCTTTCACATCTCCATAGACAACCTCAACTCTTCAACCATACTCCCTTTGGGAAAATGGCAACTTCACAGTCAACAAGAAAATGCAGGAGAGAGCATGCTGACACATAACTTTAAGAATAAGAATGTCATTGTGGTCAAAGACAAGGAAGTGTTCGAAGAGTAAGTAAGATCTGCTTAAAGGATCCAGAGGAAAGTTTACTATTCCACAGACACCACCGATTATTTGAACATCAAAGTAAATCAATACAGTGATGGCTTAGAACTCATCAAGCAAAATCGAAAAACATGAGCTCATGCTGCTACAACAACAAAAAAAAACCTCATGGCTTTATGAAGACTAGGATATTTGCAAATTTCAATGTATCATCCTATAAAATTGGTTATGAAAATAGTAACTTTGTACTGGAGCAACATAGCAGACACTACATTAGCCAAGTGATATTAATAGGAAATTCTAAAAGGTTGGTCTCATGACAAGAAGAAGATATAGCATATATATATAGTGTATATACATATATATATGGAACAGTTGGGAAACCAGTGGAGTTCCAAGGATTAGACAGCCACAAAGCATCAGTGTTATTTTTTTCCACATCGATTTTTTTTGTTTTTGTTTTGTTTTTGAAACAGTCTCGTGTATCCCAGGCTGGACTCAAACTAATTGTGTAGCTAGTTCTGGCTTTGAATCCAGTTCTTATTGATTCAACCTTCTTTGTTGACATCAAATCTTGTATGTGACACTTCTCTCTGGAAGAAATATCTACCAAACTATTCAGAAGGAGGGTAATAATGAAATATCATATCCACAATTGGCAGGCAACAGAATAGATGTTTTCACATTATACTTAAAATTTCTGTTTGAGACTGTTTAAAATGTTAAACTTTCTCAATTATCTCTCTTTAGCTAATTTAAATAAAGATCTATAAATATGACAATTGAATATTAAAAGTAAAATTATTTGATCCTCTGAAATTATTAAATATTATCAGTAAAATGACAAGATCAAATATTGTCCATCTCATTGAGCACATTTGGAGTTTCCTCCCTATGAAATCAAACACGGTGCTGGGGCCATGCTGGAATAGACTAACGCAGCATTTCTCTGTTATTCTGTCATTGATGGCATGCCTCTGTGCTTCGTTTGACCTTTGTCTACCTTTCATTGACAAACTAAAATATGATAGACTTTCCTTTTCTGCAAGATTCACTAGATACATCCAGTGTAAAATGTACTTGGGGAAATAGAAAATGCATCTGTCGTGCCATAAATGAAGCCATTTCATCTCGGATCTCAAGAGTGAGCCATGTGTGCATATTAAGAACCTGCAGAAATCGACACAACACAGCTCCCTCGTGTTTTTAGAAAGAACAATTAATACTTTTTCCAGTCAGAAATGAGAAACGGATTATTTGCTAATACTCTCATTGTCCTCAGGAATTCTTGATCTGGGGTTAATGTAGAGTTCGCTCATTTGAACTGTTCAGCCAGACGTACGTTATATAAGCATAAGATCTTTAAAAATCAGAGCTCTTTGATGACTGGGATGTCTGACATGTAAATCTTAAACACATGAAAGAAAGAATTATGATTCTGCTAAGGGCAAAAGATATGAGCTAAAGCAAAATGAGAAGAGCATGCCACACACCACATGGCACCTCTCAGAGGACAGGGCACAGCTGAGGTACACAGTCACCAGGAGACTATTAAAAACACAAAGTTGCTTACTGAGGTACAGGTTATGTTATCATTACAAAAGCAAAGGGAAGCCCGTACCAAAAGAGAGCTGGTTAAAAATGGTCTGGCATTTTCTTGAGATATTGAAACATGGGACCCTTTCTCATGACAGCTGTAAGAAAGGGGGGCATTAGGAGTAATGTATTCATTTCTGAACGCATGTAGTACATGGAATAAAACTGCATGTATTGAAGCCACCACGTGAACATTTAAAACCTAAGCTAAATTAAAAGGGAAACACTTGTCTGGATACTTCAGCTAAAGAATAATTCAGAAATAATTATCTAGCATATCGCGTATTCCTTTGTCTTTATTCTTGATATTGAATTACTATTGAGACAGTAGTTAATACACATCTCTTGACTCATATAAAATTCAAAGGAATCAGAGAAAGAACTGAAAGAGCTGAAGGGGCTTGAGACCCCATATGAACAACAATGCCAAGCAACCAGAGCTTCCAGGGACTGAGCCACTACCCAAAGACTATGCATGGACTGACCCTGGGCTCCAACCTCATAGGTAGCAATGAATATCCTAGTAAGAGCACCAGTGGAAAGGGAAGCCCTTGGTCCTGCCAAGGCTGGACCCCCAGTGAACAGGATTCTTTGGGGGAGGGCGGTAATGGGGAGAGGAACACCTATATAGAAGGGGAGGGGAAAGAGTTAGGGGGATGTTTGCCTGGAAACCAAGAAAGGGAATAACATTTGAAATGTAAATAAGAAATACCCAATTTAATAAAGATGGGGGAAAAAAGAAGAAAATCGAGAGATTTGTATGGATGACTCAGTTAGTAAAGTGCTTGCTTTTCAAATACTAGGACCCGAGTTCGATAAAAAGCAGGGCACATTGGTGCACACAATTGTTAAAAAAAAAAAATTCAAAGGAAAATATCTGAAAATATTTTGAAATCTGACTTTATGAGGTTTCTTTTTAGTCATGCATTTTTCTACTCTCTAAAGAAAATAATAATTAAAACCTCCCATGATACCAATTTCCTATTTTTTATATCCTTTCCTGCTCATTTAGAGCAAAACAGGACAGAAATAATGGTATTGTTTTTCCCTCCTAGTTTCCGTGGATTTCACATTGATGCACAGCTGTGCCTGGCCGGACCGTGGGGCTGTCTGACCACAGGGCTGTCTGTCTGTCTAGCAGGAGTGATGAATTTATGCTGATCCTTTTGGACCGTCCTCCTGTACTTTGTAGATTTCAGGCCACATTAGGGACTCAAGTTCTGCTTTAGCCCAGAATAAGTCAACTCTACTAGAGACTGCATTAATGGGTTTTACCTAAAACAAAAACTAGAGGTGCACTTTTCAAACTATCTCCCACATCTGACCCTTGCAGCTAACCATACTTGTCCCCCCAGCTCTAAGAACTCTAGAATTCCAGGGATGCTGTCCAGACTCAGTCTTCTCACTTCTATTTCTTTACCAGTATAGAAGTCATGATTTTATTTCTCTTCTAATCATAATGTCTATTATGAAGAGTCATGTGCCTCTCAACTTCAAGTATTTCAGTACGATTCTAAATTTAAACTACATGCATAACAGGAAGTTTCTTTTCCTATATGCTATGACCTTCATTCACAACAGAATGAAATGTATCTATA